>NW_020958722.1:0-1059 GCF_003031625.1 Empidonax traillii | reverse complement strand
GCCAAAGATAGCCAGCTCCAGGTGAATTTCCTGCTCCTGGCCAAGGCTGGGCCAATGAAAATGCACTTCTGTGATCACATATTGAAGAACAGAGGAAGAGAAGGCTGTGTGGCACAGAAGAAATTCCAGTCTGAGAGAGAGCACGCAGCCACCAAGGTCATTGCAGCCAGAGGGGGGGCAAAGAGAAGGAAGGGGGCCTTCCTCCTCTCTCTTCCCCAGAAACAGGGCAAAGCTGAAGCTCCTGCAGCCCATGAAAGACTTTCAGGGTGTAGAAACCTTCCTGCAGTCTCTGGAGAAGTCCATACTGGAGCAGGTAGATACATAGAAGAAATCATAACCGTGTGGGAGGCCTGCAATGGAGCCAAGCCCTGCTGGAGACCTGTGGCCCATGGAGAGGGACGCCGACGCCTGCAAGAAAGTTTTCCCAGGTAGAACTTGTAGCCCTGGGAGGATTCCCACGTGGATACAGCTCAACCCATGAAGGACTGCACCCCCTTGGGGAGTCATCCACGGGGCAACAACTGAAACAAACTGTTGTCGGAGGGGTGGATGGACTCCCTCTGGAGAGATCTGTCAAGGACTGTCTCCCGTGGGAAGGGAGCCCCCTGGAAACAGGGAAAGGGCTCAGAGCCATTACCCCCTGTGGTAAAGACTATGGTAATATGAGTCCCCTTGTAACCATATAAGATCTTTGGACTGCAAAAAGCTGATTATAAAAGCTGCTGCTACCCAAAGAAAGGAAGACAACAATATTTTGACTGCAAATCACCCCCCCTCCCCATTCTCCTGCACAGCTGGGGGGGAAGGAACAGCTGAGGAAGAAAGATGGGAGGGGGAGGGGAAGAAGGTGTTTTAAGACAGTTTTATTCTTTTACTCTTTAGCTCTTATTCTGTTAGCACTGAATTTAGCTTTTTTTTTTTTAGTCTGTTAGTAATAAATCTAAGTTTTATCTGTACTCTGAGTTTGTTTTATTTGTTAATAATGGCCTTTCTCTCAATCCTGATCTCTACTCATGAAAATTCCTTTACAGTTTTTTTACTCTCCTCTGTCCAGATTCA
>NW_020958721.1:10125-15004 GCF_003031625.1 Empidonax traillii | reverse complement strand
AGGGGGGGGGAGAAGTGAGAGGATCTTGCTGCATTAAACACCACTTTCTGTGGGAACAATTAGTGCTGTAAGTGTGTTCTTGAGGAGGGAGATCACTTACCAGCCCCATCTCTCTGCTAAAACGCCCATAAACGGTTCCGCAGTTCTCAGAAGTCAGCCCGGAGCTGCTGCTTATTGGAAGCCACAGGCCAAGGTTTCACACTGCACCCCCGTTGGAAATGAGCTCATGCTTGGGTCGGGCTCAGCCTCCCAAAAACTGCCCAAATCCCCAGGGCTTGGCTGGAGGGAAACCTGAGGGGTTGGAGACGCCGCAAGTCGCTCGCGGTGACTTCAGGGGGGCCGGTGGGGCCGGTGGGAGGTTTGAAACCAGGGTGGGGTCACTGGTTCCACCTTCTCTGTGCCACCAAAGTCTCCAGAGTGCTGGGGGAGATGAAAGACCGTGTTTCCTTTCCCTGCCCTGCTGCTGCAATGGGTAAAAACTCGGGAGAGCTGGGCTTTGCAAAACCTCAGGAGCTCGATTCGTGACCCCGGGACACAAAACAAATCCTCCCGTGGCTCGGGCTGGGAGGTTTGGTTTAATCCATTTAGTTTTGTTTCCTTTTACTCCACACAGTGGGCACCTGAGACAGGTAAACAAGCACCAGCTACCAGCTGTAAGTTAAGGTGTTAAGTTAGCAGAAGGAGCTTTACCTGCTGTAGGTTATCTAATAATTTCCTTCTGCCAAAAGCCCTTTAAAAGTGGCTTTTCCAGAGGTTAAATGCTGAGCTGGATGGTTGGATTTCAGGCCTCAGTCCCTGTGTTTCTGTGTTGGAGCCACCAGCAACTGAGAAGGATATGAGGCAAGAGCAAACAGCTCTTGCAGCGAGGAGGAGAGCTGAGAAATCTTCTCATGCACAGGAAGAACTGGAATGAATTTCTGAGGTGACCTCTCGTCTCCATCGCTGAAAACCTTCAAGAGCAGGTTGGTTAAACACCTCTGACAATGCTGAGGGTACTGGTCCAGCTTTTGTCCTTTATATAACCTGCAAGTGAACTTTAAAATCAGTTTTGTAGGCACCACGTAGATCCCATCTCTCTGTTTCAGTGAGCAATTCCCTTCCACCAGTTGCTCTCCCACTTGTTGAAGGCTCTTCCCAAAAGCTCCCCCTGTTCTGTGGGACAGATTGACAAATTACTTCCTTCATGGGAGGATTTTTATCGGCTTTTTCTCGTCATTTTGCTCAAACCACACAGCTCATTGCAGGTGGTTTGGGTTTCCTGCCCAGTCTGTCCCTCCAGCTTGGCTAAAACATTAATTCCACATTTATGGACCTGAGCTGTGCAGAACTGGCAGGGCACCTTTGGGTTTCTGAGGGATTTTTTTCCTGCTTTCAGGTTGGATTTACATCTGTTGGAAGGGACCCCAAAGATCATCTCATTCCAACCCCCTGCCGTGGGCAGGGACACCTCCCAGGGATCCGGGGGCAGCCACAGCTTCTCTGGGAATTCTATCCCCTCCCAGGGAAGGATTTCTTCCCAGTATCCCACCTTCAGCTCAGCAGCCCAGGCAGTTGGGTTCAGATCAGGCCGATCCCCGCTGCAGTTTGCAATTAGCTGGGAAGAATTCTGCTGCCCATTTTGCCTAAAAATAATTTGCAAATTGACCAGAGTCTCAAACATGGAATGGTTACAGATATTTCAGGGATTGATTCAGCATGAATAATTGAAGGGCAGTGTAGAGACAGCAGTCTCTTTTAAATATGTGGTAGTTTTGAGATGCATTTCGAAGCAGGCACTGGTACAACTTCACTCATCGTTTTTGGGCTCTTGCTTCTGAGGACTCGGTGATGTCCTCAAACAAAGAAGGAGTAGGATCAAATCCTAATTATTATTATTATTACGATTTGACCTTCTAAACTTGTGAAACCAAACTTTATGGGATCACATCCCTGTGTCCCCTGATTCTAGGTTTAGGCAAAAATACATTTGACCTGCAGGATGTTGCGTTTCCTGAAAACTCTGGATTTTAATTGACACAATTCCACTGCCTCTGATGAGTTCACTGACCTCAGCAAAGGTAACTTGGAGGGTGTAACCACAGAGGAGTTGGGACCAGCCCCCCCAAAAGACCACCAGCAGGCAGAAAACCCAGAGGAAACAGAAAAGTCTTTTTAAAGACTCATCCACAGCAGGACAAGGGGAGATGGCTTCAAACTTAAATTAAGGTTAGATGGGATATTGGGAAGGAATTCCTGGCTGGGAGGGTGAGGAGGGGCTGGGATAGAATTCCCAGAGAAGCTGTGGCTGCCCCTGGATCCCTGGAAGTGTCCAAGGCCAGGTTGGGGCACCCTGGGCTGGTGGAAGGTGTCCCTGCCCGTGGCAGGGGGTGGCACTGGGTGAGCTTTAAGATCCCTCCCAACCCAACCCATTCCAGGATTCTTTGATTCCGTGACAGAAACGAGGCCAAACTTCAGTGGCACCTCAGGGCCAGAAGATCATCCCACCCCACGTGCTGGCACCTGAGAGCCTGGAAACACAACGAGGCCTCTTCAGCCGCCACCCCGCTTATTGCCAGTTCTTGGTCATCCACAAGTTTCCAGCTTAAACCTTGGAAAGGAAGAGACACCCACCAGGCTTTGAAGCCATGTCTGGCTTTTTTTTTTTTTTTTTTTTTTTTTAAAAAAAAAAAAACAACCCAGGGCATTTATTTCATCATTTCAAGTATTTGGCTCTTTAGAGCGTAATTGCTGAAATTCCTGAGAATGGCATTTGCTGCGAATTTTTCTGTAAGATTTTTAATGCTTTCCAATGCCCAGAGCACAATTAACATTCTGCCTAATGGATGCTGGGGATCTGGGGGTGCCCTCCCCCGCCCTCCTCACCCTCCACTGTGCTTCCATGTAAACTCCCCCGGGCCCCTCCTTGGAATGGTGGTTTAATTGCATTGCCTGGTGCTGGGAGAGGGGTAGGATGTCATTACACAGATGGGATGTGCTGCATGTTTGTGTCAAGAGATAATGACTTTTAAAACTGACTTTTAGCTGCAGGGTTTTTGTTTGGTTTTTTTTTTTTTTTTTTTTTTTTTTTTTTTTTTTTTTTTTTTTTTTTTTTTTTTTTTTTTTTTTTTTTTTTTTTTTTTTTTTTTTTTTTTTTTTTTTTTTTTTTTTTTTTTTTTTTTTTTTTTTTTTTTTTTTTTTTTTTTTTTTTTTTTTTTTTTTTTTTTTTTTTTTATATTTCCTGTTCTTGATCCAGAGCTCATCCCTGACCATTCCTGTTGCTCCTGCTGTAATTATAATCAAGAGTTCTCCACGAGGCAGCACTTCAGAAGGGTCAGACCTCCCGTATCTACCACATGTAGCCTCCATCCAACAGGAAAATCCAACAGGAAAATGATTCCAAATAAAGATTTTAGGGTACAGTGCATCACCTCTTGCTTTACTCAGAGTTCATTTTAATCAGTTTTCCCTCTGTATTCCAGATTAGTTTTTGAAGGATCCCTGAGTGCTGACCAGAAGGGACCTCTTCCAGATAATCTGGAAGCAGATCATCTCCTTCCAACCCTGCTTTTGGGGTTGGAGTTGCTCCAAGGTGGAGAACCCTCAGTGGGCACCCTCAAGAGTAAGAGTTAGGTTTTGGGTAAATGGAATTTTCTGTATTTCTGCTTGTGCCTCTTGTCCTGTCACTGGGACTGGAGAGAAAACTCATCCCCCTGCCAGCAAAGGAAGGGTTGGTTTGGATGCTTCCCACCAGCCCCAGAGGTTAGAAATCCCACTCAGGTCCCACTTCCAGTGATTTTGGTTCCTTCAGAACCTGCAGGCTGTAAATGCCTCGACCAATAATTGAATTGTGGAATGGTCTGGGTTGGAAGGGACCTTAAAGATCGTCCAGTGCCACCCCCTGCATGGGGGGAGGCAAAGAATTGTAATTTTAGGGCTCATTGCTTCTGATCTGTGCAGAAACCAAACCTCTGGCTGGTGGGCACCTTGGCAGTTTAAATCTTCAAGAAGCAGCAGCCGTGGCTGTCGTTTTATATTTAAAACATTTCAAATCTTTCAAAGCAGGTCCACGTGCTTGCTGATAACCTTTACAAATTCTTCCTGGCCGATTTTTTTTTTTTTTTCTACATGGGGAAAACATTTCCCTCTTATGCTCTCAGAGCTGATGAGGGTCCTCAACAACCAGAAACCCCCCCCCCTCCAAAACCTCCGGGGTGGGGTCCCTGAATTAACCCCCTCCCTCAGGCCTAAGTACAGTCAATTTAGCCCGGCCGAGGAGTATTTCACATTTCACAGTGATCTTGTAGCAATTAGTGCTTGTTGTGTGATGGAAACTGCTGTGTTGACTGAGCCAATTAAGAGATCAATTAGTGCAGCTCGGGGAGCGGAGAGAGAGGTCTTGGGTGACTATTTCCAAGGGCTACCAAAACGCTTCCCCCTCCTGCTTTCCAAGGTAATGATGTCAGTTTGGAGTTGCTGCTGCAGCAGCAGCTCAGAAAATCATCTTTGCAGCTGTTATTGTCGACTTTACAGCCTGGGAATCACGGAATAGTTTAGGTGAAAAAAAAAAAAACAAACATTTTTAAGACCTTTAAGTCCAATCTTTGCGGCCCAATCACCACCTTGTCAACCTGGAACACCCCGGGGATGGTGATTTGGTGGAGAAATTCCTGCGAATTGCAACCATTTCAGGCAAACTCCCAGACCTGTGTTGTTTTATTTTTTTTCTTGCTGTGTCTGAAAATTCAGATAAAATCAAAGATTATTTGCTCTAAAAGTCCAATCTGACTTTTAACTAAGCCTGTAAGAACCCAAACTCATCACTGATTCCCTCAGAGCAAAACAAAATGAGTCCAAGTCTCTTTTCAAGCTGAAATTCGTTATTAAATAAATTTCCTCAGCC
>NW_020958721.1:7123-9946 GCF_003031625.1 Empidonax traillii | reverse complement strand
TTTCTTGCTGTGTCTGAAAATTCAGATAAAATCAAAGATTATTTGCTCTAAAAGTCCAATCTGACTTTTAACTAAGCCTGTAAGAACCCAAACTCATCACTGATTCCCTCAGAGCAAAACAAAATGAGTCCAAGTCTCTTTTCAAGCTGAAATTCGTTATTAAATAAATTTCCTCAGCCGACGCCGGGAAGTACTTTTTGAATTTCTGGAAGCGGAGGCCAACAGAGGTGAAAGTAATAAGAAAGTCTCAGGAAATGATATATTTCAGAAACACCACGAGTGTTTCCTTTTGGAAGCACCGCTCGGGGAGTTCTGGGTCACGAGAAGGTCTTGGAAATTAAAAAAAAAAAATAAAAAAATAAAAAAAATAAAAAAAAAACGGCTGTAGGTCCTGACCAAAGAAAACCACATTAAAAAAAAAATTAATTAATCAATTATTAACCCTAAATCCTGCCTTTCAGCCAGTTTTTGGCTTATTCCACTTTGAAACTGATTTTTTTGTCCCTACAGAAACTTTGAAAAAAAATCAAGAAAATTGTCTGTGGTCCAGCTTTGTCTTTGTTTTATAAATCACAATATCAAAGAGTCAAATAAACTGGGGTTTGGGTTTGGTTTTTTGTTTGATTGGTTTGGTTTTGGAGAGTTTTTTTAGGGTTTTTTTTTTGTTAGTTGTTTTTATTTTATATCAGTTTTGTTCTCTTAATGTTGAGCATTTAAGAGAATCAGATTCAGAAGGTTCTGTTTCACTCAGATTTTAAAAGAGTCAGGCACTACAAACTCGATATTTAGAGGTTTAGTCAACATCACAATCCTTCCTGTATCTTAAAAGAAAAAAAAACAACCAACCAAAAATAAAAACAACCCCAAAAACCGGTGGAAAACCAATATTTTAAAATATTAATAACCACGACTGCAAGTGATTAATGAGAATGGAGCAGCGATTTTTCTTTCCCTTCCCTCCCCTCACAGGAGACAAAGCAAAGGGATATAATTCCTGGAGGTGCCACATTTAGCACGGGGTTTAATTCCGAGGCTTTTATGGATTTCAGCGGTGGGAGAAAACTTAGGACAAAATTAGACTCTCACTGAGGCTTCAGGGGAATTCATTCACAGCAAAATGCAACGAGAGATGAACTTTTCTCCAGGGCACTGGTGATGGGGGCACCAGGCTGGGCCACATTCCTGCTATTTCCTTGGCATTGGGTCCTGAAAAATTGTTAGTCTGGGCTTCACATCGTCAAATTTAAGCCTCTGGGTTGAATCTTTGCACCCTTAATTCCCTTTACAGTCACTTCCTTGCCCCGTTTTGAGTCGCTCCAAGGAGATGTTTGAGAGGCAAGCTGGTTATTTTGTGGACGTTGGGGCTGTTCACCTGGAGAAGAGAAGGCTCTGGGGAGACCTCAGAGCCCCTTTTGGCGCCCAAAGGGGCTCCAGGAGAGCTGGGAGGGGAATTTTCACAAAGCCTGGAGTGACAGGAGAAGGGGGAATGGCTTTGAGCTGAAGGAGGGCAGGTTTAAATCAGATATCAAGGAGAAATTCTTTACTCTGAGGGAGGCGAGGCCCTGGGTCAAGGCAGGAGGGTTGGAACTGGATGATCTTTAAGGTCTCTTCCGACCCAAACCAGCCCTAATTCTCAAAAATGACGCATTTCTGGAGTGGTTTTTCCATTTACCCCACGCTCTCTGTTGGCACAGTTTGCGTGAATCCCACTCCTTGCGGCTGGGTTTCCAAAAAAAGGGAAATGATGTAAAAAAAAGAACATTATCACATGAGGCAAAGAGCAGTAAATGCTCTGGGCAAGACAGGAGTCACCTGAGGAGAAGGAAACCAGCAACCTGTAGAAGATGAGGGCGCAGAAAAACGAAGATCAACCCACAGAGCAACCCCAAGGCGGTGATTTTTTGGCCGGTATTTAAGAGGTAAATCTGCACTGCTGTTCCCCAGTGAAACACCACATTTCTGGGATGGTTTGGGAGAGGAAAGCCTGGGATTTTGTGTCCTGAGGCACCCCTCGCGAATCGAGGAAGAGCCAGGCGTGGCCACGGGAGGCATTTCTGACTAAACCTGACCAGAAGATGTTGAAACATTTACCCTGGTGGCAACAAACCCCGTGGCTGGCCTAGAGGAGCTGTTGTGTGAGGAGCAGGAGTGGGAACGAGGACTCCAGAGTAACACCAATAGATGGCAGGCACAGCTCAGGCGTGTGGGGAGCCGCGGCCTCGGGGCCCGTTCCAGGGTGGGATGGAGGGATCCTGGTAGCTCTGGAGCTGGGAAGGTCCTGGGAGAGTCTGGGTGATGGCAGGACCCCCCCAAACACCGGCTTTCCTTGAGGGGTTCCTGTGGATCCTGTGGTTTGCAGAGGCAGGGATTGGGAGCGAGCGGATTGAACGGGCTCAGGGGAGGGGAAGGAATGGCCCGTTCCCGTGTTCGGTTGTTTGGAGGTGCCAGCCTGTGCTGTTTGGAAAAAGCCAAACTGGGTCAAACATCTCCTGCTCAGGTCACCAAGTTACTCCAGGTGAACTTCAGCAGTTGCTGTGTCAGGCACAGAATCCCAGAATCAGCACGGTTGGAGGAGACCTCCAGGATCAGCCAGTGCCACCCTCACCCAGCACCACCAGGATCAGCCCTGATCCATGTCCCCAAGGGCCACATCCAGACCCCTCTGGGACACTCCCACACACAGGGACTCCACCACCTCCCTGGGACACTCATTGCAAGGCCTGACCACTCCTGCAGGGACAAATTGTTTCTGCTCTCTGCTCTGAACCTGCCCTGGGGCACTTTGAGGCCATTCCCTCTCCTCCTTTCCCTTGGGATGTGGCA
>NW_020958721.1:2508-4087 GCF_003031625.1 Empidonax traillii | reverse complement strand
GCCACTCCCCACCTCTGAGCTGCTCCAAACTTCTTGCACTTCAGGCTTTTCTTCAGCCGCAAACGCGTCTCGGGGATAATCTCCCCGGGTCGGCTGCTCGGGAAACCAAACCCCCGCCACCCTCGCTCTTATGTCATTCCAAACGTGTTGCATCAGGCAGGTGAACGCGGTGCCGAGGGTTCAGCAGCAGTTTACATCTGCGGGGGGGGGGAGGAACCACCCTCTGTGTCTCTGAAAGACGCCTCTGCTGATGGCTCGGCGGCACGAGCCAAAAAAGTTGGGAAGGCGCAGCTTTTTGACCCCGCCGGGTAAAAAAAAAAAACAAACAACAAAACATCAGCGCGGCTTTGGGTGGCAGCAGGAAAACACGGAGGTGGCACTTGTGTGTGACACACAGCCCACCCCCCCGTGGGCTCCCTGGGTCGCTGTGACCGTCAGGAAGCGGTGCCAGACAGTTTTCAGCTCCTTGGCTCTGCCCCGGCTCTCTCCCTCTCTCAGTCACGGGCACGGAGCCGAGACAGAGCCAGGTTTTCAGCTGCAGCCAGACTTAATGGTTCATTACTTTGCCCACCTCTGCACAGGATATAACGTTTGGAACATTAGGAATTAGCATTATAAGCTCCCATAAATTATCCCCGGGGCCTGTGCTGCTGAAAATATGTTCCAGTGCGTGGCCTGTCCATCTCCCGCCCTCGGGGAGGGGAGTGGGATCTCTCAGCTTTGTGAACCGTGGATGTTTTCCCTCTACAGCCTTTACCCTGTCCCCATTCAGAGCCTTTGAACTGGTGCAATAAATGTTTACCTGCTCCTGATGCAGATTTGCCCTGGGAGGGGCAAAATCTTGGGGATGGGGGAGCAAGCACTCCTGGAGTCAAAGAAGGCACCAACTCGGCTGAAACAAAGCCATCCCTGGGCATGCCAAGGGGTAATAAACACATTCTTTTCCAGAAGGAGAAAGGGAAGGGCAAGGAGCGAGGTCGAGGGTATGCAAAGAGCTTAAAGTGGCTGCCAAAGCTACACCCCCACGCAGGAGGGAGAGCTCCCGGGAGTGCCAAAGGCCACCCTTCACTTCAAAGCCAATTAGCTGGAAGCTGCTCTGAATCCCTGCAGGACCAGATTCCCTGCTTGCAGCCTCAGCCACCAGCGAAGGATGACACACGAGATGCTCTCCCTCAAAAGCATCTCGAGTGGTTTTGTGACTCACCACAGAACCTCTTCGAGTTGCGGGCTCTTTTCTTCCTCTCGCCTTTTTGTCGTCAGGGTGAGGAGCTCGTCAGGAGCATCTGAACTTCACATTCCCCTACAGGACATCACCAATTTTTGCTTCACACACCTTTGTTTCCCTGCCCTAAGGAGTTTTCCTGCCCCCATTCACGGAGGGGATCAAAGGAGACAAATACCAAGTTGGTGAGCGCTGGGACAAACGTCCCCCTGCTCGGCTGGGGTGGGGCAAGAGGGCTTTGGGTGGTTCTGAGGTTTTAACCAGGCCTAGAAATGTTCACAGTGGCAAGAGACAACTGAGAATAAAAGAATGGAGGAACAGCAGGTTGAGGGAGGTGATTCCCCCCTTTGCTTTGCT
>NW_020958721.1:0-1263 GCF_003031625.1 Empidonax traillii | reverse complement strand
CTGGAGAGAGCCCAGAGGAGGCACCAAGAGGATCCCAGGGCTGGAGCAGCTCTGCTGGGAGGAAAGGCTGGCACAGCTGGGATTGTTCAGCTGGACAAGAGAAGCTTTGGGGGGACCTGAGTGTGGCCTTGCAGGGCCTGAAGGAGCTCCAGGAAAGATGGAGAGAGACTATTCCCAAGGGCTGGAGGGACAGGACAAGGGGGAATGGGTTTAAACTTAATTTAAGCTTAGATGGGATATTGGGAAGGAATTGGTGGGTGTGAGGGTGGGCAGGCCCTTTCCCAGGTTGCCCAGAGAAGCTGTGGCTGCCCCTGGATCCCTGGAAGTGTCCAAGGCCAGCCTGGATGGGGCTTTGAGCACCCTGGGCTGGTGGAAGGTGTCCCTACCCATATCAGGGAGGTAAAAGGACATTTAAGATCCCCTCCTTCCCAAACCATTCTGGGATTCCATGATAAGCAGACGGTGAAGGAGAAATCGTGGATCAAGCTATTCCACAGAGTGTATGTGAGTGCTCAGGGAGCTGGAAGAAAAGAGGTAAAACCAGATTAAAAAGTTGCATGGAATGATCTTTGTACCATAAATTTCTACCTCTCAATGCTTTTTACCAGGTTGTTTTTATCCTCTAGACTGGAATGGCCCTCTGTGCTCAACATTTTAATTAAAAAAAGCAGGGAAAAGAACCCCAGAGAGCAAGGTGTACACCTGAGGGTCAAGAAAATCACTGGGAAGCAGCAGAAGGAGCAGGGAATTGGGAAGGGGATGACAAATCAGAAGTGCTGGGATTTCAGAGTGGGAAAAGCAGAGCTTTAGGGAAGGACGAGCAGCCTGCATGTGCTTGCTGGGCATGAACACACAGGACAGGGCCTGCATTTTCCACCCCTCTAGGACCATTAATCTGTGTTTTTGGCACTGAGGGTTTGCCCAGGAGAGATCCCAGCTCTGCACACTTGACACTTGGCTTGGCAGCCACCCCTGAGGCTCAGGGAATGTGGGAATAGCGGGATTTCTTGTTCCTTTCGGAAGGAACGACATCCAGCAGCTAGAACAAGTGGCTTGGCTATCTTTGGGAGAGTGAACTGTGTCAGAAATGGGGGGGAAATAACCTTCTCCACATGGAACATGCTGCCTTGGAGAGACAAAAGACTTCATTAAAACCAGACTCAGCAGAGCTTTCTGTAAAAAATTTTACGGCCCTTCAAATGTAAAACATATTTAACAATGGCTCTTTTGCGAGGTTATAAGCTTATTTATTAGTCTGTGTGT
>NW_020958720.1:11122-12512 GCF_003031625.1 Empidonax traillii | reverse complement strand
CCAGGAGCCGGCGGTACGTGGCGATCTCCTGCTCCAGGCGGCACTTGACGTCCAGCAGGACCCTGTACTCCTGGTTCTGGCGCTCCATGTCGCAGCGCAGCTCGGCCAGCTGCTCCTCCACGCTGGTGATCAGCACCTGCAGCTGGGCCAGCTGGGTGCCGTAGCGCGCTTCCGTGTCGGCCAGGGTGCCCTCCAGGGCTGCTTTCTGTGGGACGGGGACAGGGATGGCTCAGGGGCACTGGGGCATCTGGGGGGGCACAGCCCTGCGGCCCCGTGTCGCTGGGTGTCCCCCGCCCCCCGTACCGTGCTGAGCTGGGACTGCAGGTCGATCTCCAAGCTCTGGATCGTGCGCCGCAGCTCCGTGATCTCCGTCTTGCCGCTCTGCAGCTGCTCCGTGTTGATGGCCACCTCCCGGTTCAGCTCTTCTGTCTGCAAGGGGGACAAGCCGTGCCCTCAGGGCCCTGGGTGGCGGGCACAGCCCTGACCCCGCTCTCTCTGCTCCCCCCCAGCCCCTCACCTTGCTGAAGAACCACTGCTCGGCGTCCCTGCGGTTCTTCTCCGCCAGGCTCTCGTACTGCTCCCGCATCTCCGCCAGGATCTTGGTCAGGTCGATTCCGGGGGCAGCGTCCATCTCCACGCTGATCTCGCCTCCCACCTGCCCGCGCAGGGCAGTCATTTCCTGACGCAGAGAAGACGCACGTCAGAGTGACAATGGTGTATTCCCATCCTGAGAAATTTCTTACTCGCACCCAGCACAGGAACTCCACCTCCTCGTGGAGGTCTGCGCTCTGCGCTCACCTCCTCGTGGTTCTTCTTCAGATAAGCCAGTTCCTCCTTCAGGTTCTCGATCTGCATCTCCAGGTCGGCCCTGGACAGGGTCAGCTCATCCAGGACGCGGCGCAGGCCGTTGATGTCGGCCTCCACGCTCAGGCGCAGGGCCTGCTCCGACTCAAACCTGGGGGCACACACACAGCTGCAAACACCCGCCTCGTACAGGGTTATTCTTGTCTTTTCCTTCCCCAGCTCGGCATTTTCTGCCAAGAATCTTTAATTCAGTGTGTGTGCACAGCTCTCATGGTGTGGGAGTGTCGGTGCTGTGCCCAGGAAGAGATGCACAATTCCCAAATGCCCCGCTCCTAGTGAGCAGTGGGAGCAACCCCAGGTGCAGAAAAAAAATCCTGGAACAGCCAGGCCTTTCCCTTCCTTGTCCCAAGAGCTCTTGGAGGCGTTGGACTCACTTGGTTCGGAAGTCATCCGCTGCCAGCCTGGCATTGTCGATCTGCAGGACGATGTTGGCATTTTCAACAGTCGCGGAAAGAATCTGGTGGGGGATAAAAGAAAGAAAAAGAGTTAAAAAAGAGTTAAAAAGAGTTAAAAAAGAGTTAAAAAA
>NW_020958720.1:0-4713 GCF_003031625.1 Empidonax traillii | reverse complement strand
TGCAGCAGGGGAGCAGAGCTTTGCCTGACCTGAACCTCTCAGTGCCCAGCCTGAGGTGAAATGCAGACACTCTGACACGTTTCAGCCCCCACCACCTGTGGGATCAGTGCCTGTCCGGGCCTCCTCCACACCAGCATCCATCCCCTCTTCCCTGGAGCCGCCAGGTCTCAGGTGTCCAGAGGTGTGGGTATGCTGGGCCCACCATGGTGGTACCGAGGATGGGGAATGTTGGTCCTTCCAGGGAGGAGCTTTGTCCCACGGCTGCAGGAGCAGGACAGCCCCAGAGCAACGGGACCAGAGCCTGGTTTGCAGGAGTGTGAGGAGAAGCTTTATTTGATTTCTGCGTGTGGCACAGCGCCGAGAAAAGGGTGAGGGAGGGGAAAAGGAGGGAGGTGAGAGAGGGAGAAGGTGCTTTTCATGACCCACACGGCCGGAGCACGTCAGCTGGGATCTGCTTTGCTGTGCCGGGCGAGGTTTGCAGCAAACCAGGCTCAGTGGGCTCCGAGGGTTCAGTGGGCAGCCTGGGTGATCTGCTCCCGGGAGGAGATCACCTTCCCATCCTGCACTTCCTCGAAGATTGTGCGGATCTGGCGGGTGGTTACAGGCCCTGAAATGGGGAAGGAAGGGACCGTTATTTCCAGGGCAGAAAGGAGAAAGTGTCCTGAAGAGCTTCATCCTAAAGATTTGTTACTAGAACCACTGCCTCAGAAACCCAACGTAACACCCCAGTCCACCCCTAAAAGCTTCACTGTACAGTTTCAGTGTGCCCAGATAATTTCTCAAACAGGTTTTGGTTTATCATAAGAGTGGTTTTTGTCAATTCGCATTTTGGCAATATAATGAAATAGTAACTTTAGTAGATTAGTTGAAGAATTCTGTGCTAAGAGGGTGGATAAGGATGTGATAGAGCTGTATGTGATCAGAGCTTCAGCCAAGACCTGTTCTTACCTTCTTTTGGTGTGATGTAGTGGGAGGACATGCTACAGGAGAAGAACAGAAAAAAGGTGGTCAGAAACAGGGGAAAAGTGGGTGATCACCAAGATAAAATCATTGTTTAAACCCTGCCTTCATTTCTTGTAATAATCACCAGGAAGTGATTAAAATTCCAGTGCTTCTGGAAACTGCCCGGTGTGGTGTCACAATTATGGGAAGAAGCTGGTAAGGATGCATGTGTGCCACGGGGATTTGGATACCAAGGCAGCACCTATCCCAGCTGCAAGGAGCAGCAGCAGCACCTGCTCCCTCCCCAGGGTCACACGGACACAGGAGGGATGGGAGGTGGATCCAGGGATGCTGCAGCACTGTTATAACCACGGGGCTGTTCTGGATTTCGAGGCCCCGTTGCATGCAGTGGGTCAGGGAATGGGCTGACAGGATCCTGCAGGCAATGCAGGTGGTTCCTTTTCTGTTTCCTTCGCTACCCACCCTGTCGTCCCGCTGCCCCCCCCGCGGCACAGCCCCTCACGCACTGGGCGTCCTCGCCCTCCAGGAGCCGGCGGTACGTGGCGATCTCCTGCTCCAGGCGGCACTTGACATCCAGCAGGACCCTGTACTCCTGGTTCTGGCGCTCCATGTCGCAGCGCAGCTCGGCCAGCTGCTCCTCCACGCTGGTGATCAGCACCTGCAGCTGGGCCAGCTGGGTGCCGTAGCGCGCTTCCGTGTCGGCCAGGGTGCCCTCCAGGGCCGCTTTCTGTGGGACGGGGACAGGGATGGCTCAGGGGCACTGGGGCAGCCAGGGGGGCACAGCCCTAGGGCCCCGTGTCCCTGGGTGTCCCCCACCCCCCGTACCGTGCTGAGCTGGGACTGCAGGTCGATCTCCAGGCTCTGGATCGTGCGCCGCAGCTCCGTGATCTCCGTCTTGCCGCTCTGCAGCTGCTCCGTGTTGATGGCCACCTCCCGGTTCAGCTCTTCCGTCTGCAAGGAGGACAAGCCGTGCCCTCAGGGCCCTGGGTGGCGGGCACAGCCCTGACCCCGCTCCCTCTGCTCCCCCCCAGCCCCTCACCTTGCTGAAGAACCACTGCTCGGCGTCCCTGCGGTTCTTCTCCGCCAGGCTCTCGTACTGCTCCCGCATCTCCGCCAGGATCTTGGTCAGGTCGATTCCAGGGGCAGCGTCCATCTCCACGCTGATCTCGCCTCCCACCTGCCCGCGCAGGGCAGTCATTTCCTGACACAGAGAAGACGCACGTCAGAGTGACAATGGTGTATTCCCATCCTGAGAAATTTCTTATTTGCACCCAGCTCAGGAACCCCACAGACCTCATGGAGGTCCTCTCTGTAGGGATTGCTTCCCTCCCCCTTCCCCCTCGAGCATCTCCTGACAGCCCTGACGGCAGAGACTCCTTCATGTTTGACCCGACCCTTCCCCTGGTGCACAAGAAACATTTGTAGGTCCCGGTTTTGTGCCTGGCTCTGCGCTCACCTCCTCGTGGTTCTTCTTCAGATAAGCCAGTTCCTCCTTCAGGTTCTCGATCTGCATCTCCAGGTCGGCCCTGGACAGGGTCAGCTCGTCCAGGACGCGGCGCAGGCCGTTGATATCGGCCTCTACGCTCAGGCGCAGGGCCTGCTCCGACTCAAACCTGGGGGCACAGCAACCATCAGCAAAGCTGCACAAGTGTGGGGGAAACCAGTACAACGGTGTCCACCTGAGCTCATCACATCGCCCTGCTCCTGATCCCAACCAGGCCCTGGGCTCTGCACACACACGTTAAGTGCACAGCGAGGCACGGGAGAGCCTGTGCCACGGGTGAGCAAGGAATGGGAATAACACAGTGGTTTTGGGTGGAAGCAACACAATCCCTGAGTGCCTGTAAGATTGAGATAACCATCTGCTTTGGAAATTACACCCTCATTTTGAAGGTTTTGCTTCCACATGGCCTTTTTGGGGGTTTGGATGGGATTTTCTCCTCGTTGCATCCAACTTCCCTTGGCTCCGTTTTTCCAGGAAATGTGGCTTACTTGGTCCTGAAGTCGTCAGCCGTCAGCCTGGCATTGTCAATTTGCAGCAGGAGGTTGGAATTGTCTACTGTGGCCACCAGCACCTGGTGGGTGGAAGATAAAAAAAAGGAGTGTCAGGAACTCCTCCTGGCAGACCAAGGGAAGCAGCACAGTGGGAGTGTTGGGAGACAGAAGCGGTTTGGGGTTTCTTTAGCAGAAGTGTGCATGGAATCAGGACAAGGGAGGTGCAGCTGTGACTGTGGGAAGGAGCTGGTTACTCTGTGACTTCCCTTTCCAAAAATCCATCAGTAAATGTTTCAAAAGGCAAAGTGAGGCCATGAAAGATGTGTGAAATCTGATGGTGGCTTTTGTTCCTGTCCTTCAGGGCAGGTGCTGATTACAGAAAGGTCAAGGAGGAATCACCTGCTCCCCACCTGTAGCACCACGGCAGGACAGAGGGACCAGCAGGGTGTCTGCACTTGGCACACCTTGTACTGGGGTGGATTTAATTTGCTGGCAGCAGAAATGGAGCAAAAGGCAGTGAGCAGCTGCCTACGGCTTCTGATTTTCATATTACCACCGCAGGAGCAAATAACCCCTCCTGGGAGGAGATTCAAGTCAGAGTTTGGGAGAATTGCGTTAAGGAGAGGGGAGGAATATGGATTCCCTGCATCCTTTGCCACAGCTCCAGCTGCACAAGGCTTCCTGCGTGGTTGCTGGGGGCAATTCGTGCGTGGGAAGTAACAGAGAACAAAAGAAATTGGAGCATTTCCTCCAAAATGGGGTGCTGGGACTCAAATCAGATGGGGAGGAATCCCCCAAGCTGCCTCGGCTGGGGGCTTTGCACCAAGCCCAGCCCTGGGGCAGTGACTGCCAAAAGGAGGTGAAGAACTCGTTATTGGTCAGATCCATCTTTTTATCATCTAAATCTCCTTAATAGGAGGAGCTGAAACACGTTTGCAAATTCTTTGCCTGAATGTTTCCAAACATGACATCAGTGTCTCGTGGTTTGCCCACAGTTACAACTTTCCCTGCACACTGGTTTTAAACTCCCTAGAACACACATGATCAGTGCAGACTTGTCTGTATTCCTCCATTTTTGTGTTACGTCCTGTTACATCTGTTTCTGCCAGTGGAAGCTGCCACTTGTCGCATCCAGGAGGATGCAGCCAAACGATGATATTGAAACACCCCTGATTTCCAACCTGGCGCTCCCCGTGTGCCACTGGGACACTTTTTATGGCATAATTAGTGCTGACTAATTACAGAAGTAACAGTCATCATTTCTGCTTCCTCTCTGACACACGATGTCCCACTGGGTTGATCCCCATTCCTACCTTGTTCCTGAGCTCCTCAATGGTCCTGTAGTAGGGGCTGTAGTCCCGGTCGGGACCAGGGCCCTGCTTCTTGTACCACTCCCTGATCTTGACCTCCAGGTCGGTGTTGGCCTCCTCCAGGGCTCGCACCTTGTCCAGGTAGGCGGCCAGGCGGTCGTTGAGGTTCTGCATCGTCTCCTTCTCCCCCGCCGGCAGGATGCCATCGCCACCTCCAAAGCCCCCTCCAAAGCCGGCCCCAAAGCTGGCCCCATAGCTGCCCCCAAAGCCCCCACCGAGGGCCCCTCCTACGCTGCTGCAGTAGCTGCCCCCAAAGCCACTTCCCAGCCCCGAGACCACGCGGGAGGAGACGGAGTAGCTGCCGGAGCCCCCGTGCACGCTGGGGGCCCTGTAGCCTCCCCCCCCAACACGCACGGAGGAAAGCCTGCTGGAGCCTCCCCCCAGG
>NW_020958719.1:7483-12525 GCF_003031625.1 Empidonax traillii | reverse complement strand
AGGGGACACGGGGCTGCCTCGCGTTCCAGATCCAGCCGAACGGCGCTTACACTCCTCCCTCAACATCCCCGCTCAGCTTTGGTGTCCTGACCCACTGCTTGGATGCTGGGAATAAAACCCTACGTGTGGAGAGTGAGGAAAGCAGGATTTCCTCCTTGGATCATTTCAGGGCTTGAGGTTTCAGCAGCTTTTGGGGTTTTCTGTGCCGCGTCTGGGACTGACTCCTCGTGCCCAAATTGCCGCTGCCCGCAGAAGGTGCCAAGGATTCACAGAATCATTTAGTTTGGAAAAGACCCGTAAGGCCATCGAGTTCAACCCCGGCAGGTTGCCCAGAGGAGCTGTGGCTGCCCCTGGATCCCTGGAAGTGTCCAAGGACAGGGTTTGGAGCAGCCTGGGCTAGTGGAAGGTGTTCCTGCCCATGGCAGGGGGGCTGAAAGGAGATAAACTTTAAATTCCCTCCCTAAGGCGACTTTCAGGGGCGGCTGAGACCCTCCCTGGGGGCAAGGGAGGAGCAACCCTTTCCTCTCCCCAGGATGAGCCGCGATCCCAGACATTCAACACCTGGAGGGAACTATCCCCTTGTCCCTCCCCAGTTTCCAGCTGGGTAAATGACTGCTCTGAAGAGCTGCTGTTGTCGCTCACGAGCATCCTGGGGCTCGAGGAGGAGGCACCGAAACTCCGGTGGTTTCATTCCCCCAGGACATCGCACTGAGTTCGGACACAAAGCACAGCTCTCTGAGGGAAAACTGGGATTTGGGGGGTGGGGGTGAGGGCGGTGCGGAACACACCTGACTGAAGACCACCTCGTTCCACCCCCTCCCCTTCCACTGGGCCAGGCTCCTCCATCCGGCCCTCATTCCCCTCCCGGATAATGCAGGACCTCGGCCCCTTCCCTACCCAAAATTCCTGCACTTTTTCCTGGGGAAGGAGTCAGCGATGCAGATTTCCCTCTGTAATTTTGCTGCGCCGCTCTGTCCCACGGTAAAAAAAAAGGCAAAATGGCTTAGCCTTGCTGCCAGTGATAAGCAGGAGGCTTAGAAAACCCCTCAATTTCCCAGCACCCATTCCCAGGGCAGTAAATCTCGGAGCCTTCCGAGCCGCAAGCACGGCAAGGACAGTGAAAGCACAGGGGCTGGTGGAGATTTAGGGCTCGTGAATCACCCAGGGCTCTCAGGCAGCGAGGCAGCATCCTCAGATTGCCTCCTCGGGTGATTTGCACCACAGCTTTCTGCTTAGCCCCCCAAAAATGTCAGAGCACTTAATTTGCTGCCTGTCTTTTTTGATTTCTTGGTTGGTTTGGGGGTTTGTTTTGTTGGATTTTTTTCCCCCCTTGCTGAAAGGAGCTACTCCATGGCCAGGGGGGGGAAATCCAGCTCTGCACTGTTCAGCAGGTGCAGAGGTTTTTTTTTTACAGTTACTTTACTCAGCTGGAGACTGATTGAGGGGAAAAATGTGCACCAGGATTCAGTGGGAGGTCAGATCTCAGCTGTTAATCCACACCTGACTAATGGACCCCTCAAGGCAGCCCCAAATTCCTTCTGTAGCAGCAGCTTAAATAAACGAAAGCCTCAGGGCTGGAAGGGGACAGGGCTGGAGCCCCTCTGCTCTGGAGCCAGGCTGGGAGAGCTGGGGGTGGAGAAGGGAAGGATCCAGGGAGACCTGAGAGCCCCTGGCAGGGCCTAAAGGGGCTCCAGGAGAGCTGGAGAGGGACTGGGGACAAGGGATGGAGGGACAGGACACAGGGAATGGCTTCCCACTGCCAGAGGGTTAGATGGGATACTGGGAAAGAATTCTTCCCTGGGAGGGTGGGCAGGCCCTGGCACAGGTTGCCCAGAGAAGCTGTGGCTGCCCCTGGATCCCTGGGAGTGTCCAAGGCCAGGTTGGACGGGGCTTGGAGCACCCTGGGCTGGTGGAAGGTGTCCCTGCCCATGGCAGGGGGGTGGGACTGGATGAGCTTTGAGGTCCCTCCCAACCCAAACCATTCTGGGATTCTGTTATTCCATGAAGATGTTCCCAGGCCTCTGGGATCTGGGGAGTTCCCTCTTTGCTCGGCATCTTGCAGGCAGAGCAGTGTGAGGACACTGAGAGCCCACTGGTGTGATTCCACGTGGCGCTGAACGTTCCCTGCCTGCCAATCCGAGAGGCAGCAAAGCTGTAATTCAATCAAGTGAGGGAGGTCTAGGCCCTGTAATTAAGTGTAGAAACAGGGCTGGAGCTGCGCGTTCACATCACCAGGCTGGAATTACAGCCCAAGCCAGGCTTTATCATGCTCATCCCATCCCGCTCCTGCCAGTGCCCGTGTTTGCTGGGCTGGGGGAGGAATCCGAGCTAAAACCTGCCCTCTCTCGGCCTTTTCTGTTTTTACCGAATCCCTCCAGCAGGCCGGGGAGAGCTGGGGCAGGAATTTCTCACGGGATGTCCCGGCACTGCATCCCTGCGGGTGACAGCCAAAGGACAGGCACAGGGGGAGCCAGGAGGGATCTTCCCCCTGCTTGACCCCGCGGACACAGGAGGGCTGACACAAGGGGTCTGCGTGGCAGGGATTAAATCCAGGCCACCACCAAAGCATCACAGCCTGGCTGCCGAACCAGCACTTGGTCATCTGGTCGTCCCTTCCCCAGCTCGGCTCTAAATCCACGGGCTTTGCGTGGATCATCAGCCGCGGGAGGTTCAGCGGGGCAGGCAAGAGCTGCTTTCTGGGGCCACCTGGTGATGGCCCAGAGACAGGGCTCGCTTTTGGATTTCGGGGGCGCAGAGGAGCCCCTCGCACCCTGAGGCAGCTCTGAGGGGAGCCCGACCCCGGTTTCCATCCCTGCCTGGGACAGGGTGTGTCTCCCTGCTCTCCCCCTTTAAGGCGCAGTGTCGGTTCTGGATGCCTTCATTCATATTTTCAGGCTGTAAAAACAAAAAGCAGAATAAAAGCAGAATAAAAGCGGAATAAAATTGACTTGAGTTGAGCCGAGGTGGGTGTTTTTTGGCTGCCGAGGAAGGCAGCAGCTTTCTCCCCCTGATTAGCCAGGGGGGCTCCCTGGGTAGCCACAACCCCCAGGGTGGGAATCAGGAAGGATTTAACAGAATCAACGGCGTGGTTTGAGTGGGGAGGGACACCCTAAAGCCCGTCCCAGCTGAGGAGATGAGGGGATGTCCCGGAGCTGGGCGGCAGAAGGGGCATTTCCAATCTACAGAGCCCGAGTTTTAAAGGACGGAGGGCAGAGGATCCCCCCCATCCAGCCCTTGGCGCGGGATTCCCTGCGGCTGCCGGAATTCCCGCTGTCCTTTGGCTGCTGTGTCGCTAGAGGGAAGCGTTGCACTGTCGCATGGAGCGGGACCCCGCGGTGTCCCCGCTGTCCCCAAGCGCGGGGTGGCATCCCCCGGCCCCCCCTCCACGCGGGGCTCCAAAGGTTTCCCGGCTACCACGCACTTTCCTGGCTCGTTTTAGGAATGAGATCGCGTTCAGTACTTTATAAATCATCTGGGTGATGGGGCAGGTAAATAAATTATCGGCTGATCCATCCCTGGAAGTGTCCCAGGCCAGGTTGGACGGGGCTTGGAGCAATCTTGGCTAGTGGAAGGTGTCCCTGCCCAGGGCAGGGGGTGGAATGGGATGGGCTTTAAGGTCCCTTCCCACCTCAGCCAGCCTGGGATTGGGCGATTCCCCCGTGGTTCAGCAGAGGGAGCAGCCCCCGTGTCTCCCAGCTGCTCTTCCCGCAGCTCTAAACCCATTCCCAGCACACATCCCTGATCCCAAACGGGTCAGAGACAGTTCAGCTGGATCTGCTGCATCCCTGGACACCAAACTCAACCTGGGAGACAGAAAAAAAACCCCCAAAACCCACCACCACCACCACCAACCAACCAACCAACCACACAAACAAACAAAAAAACACAAAACAAACAAAAAACCAAACCAAACAAACAAACAAAACAAAAAAAGGACAAAAATGTCTGCTATTAAACCATACCTCAAATAAACTCTTCTTCCCCTCTTATGCATTCAGGTCTGGTTTTAAGTTTTCCTGCCGACTGGGGATGCAGAAGGAGCAATTTAAATTGAGGAAATTAATTAATTAGTGTCAGGCACACGCAGCCCGTTCACCAAATGGGAATGCTCCAGGGGATTGAGACTTGTCTCGAGCTTTTTTCTTTTCTTTTCTTTTTTTTTCCCCTCTCTTTTCAAAGATGAATATTTCTCAGAGGTCTGTTATCACCCAGCAATCTGGGAGAATAAAGCAAGAAAGCAGCTCTTCTGATACAGGCAGTATCACCACCATTTCTTACTGTATTTCTTAGGGTATTTTATATTCTTCTGTCGAAAGAGAGGCTATTAATTATTAATTTTTGCTTTCCTTCTTTAAAAAGACCCAGGTTTTTTTTGTTTTTTTTTTTTTTTTAATCTTATGGTTGTTGAGCTGGTTGCAGAATGGAAAAGTAATGTGAATGTGAATTAACCTTTGATTTTTAAGGAGCTGAGCCAGGGTCTTGGGGTGTTTGGGGTTGCCAGTGTTGCTGGCCCTGCAGGAGGGTGTCCAGTGGCATTTTCAGGATGGCTTGGCCAGGAATTTGCACTGAAGGTGTACATAAATCAGTCCATGGGGAGTTTTTTTTCTTAGGCTGGAGCCCAATCACCATTCTGCTGTTAAATAAGCCCCAAAATCCCAGCGTGAATCACCGGTGTGACCAGCTGTGGGGCTGGGAGCCAGGGCTGGACCCAGTGGAAGGTGTCCCTGTTTATGACAAAGGTGCTTTCCAACCCAATCCAGCCTGTGATTCCATGAGCTCACCCAGAGCCATTCCCACCAGCAGGAGGTTCATGAGCCGTGCAGGAAAGGTCTGGGTGCCCTGGAGGGCAGGGTTTGGTGGCCTGGAGCGACACTGCAGTGCCCAGCAGGAGCCAATTCTCATTTTCCAGGCTCTCTCCTCCCCTGACAAACATGCCAGGGCTCAGCACAGATAATTGGAAGTGACTTCTCTTTCCTAATGAAGCTTTCCACGGGTGACAAGAGCTGTTTTACACCTGCCCTGCGCCGTCCTACACCTGTCCC
>NW_020958719.1:0-7325 GCF_003031625.1 Empidonax traillii | reverse complement strand
GGAGCGACACTGCAGTGCCCAGCAGGAGCCAATTCTCATTTTCCAGGCTCTCTCCTCCCCTGACAAACATGCCAGGGCTCAGCACAGATAATTGGAAGTGACTTCTCTTTCCTAATGAAGCTTTCCACGGGTGACAAGAGCTGTTTTACACCTGCCCTGCGCCGTCCTACACCTGTCCCCAAATCCCAGCCCTTCAACGGGACACGACTGAACTGCCCCTAGAGGAGGAGCTGGCAGCCCAGGTTTGCTGCTGTGAGGGTGGGAGCTCCTGAGCCACTTCCAGCTGCCACAACGGGAGGGAAAGGCAAGGAAAAGCTGCCTCCCTGGGAGCTGCCTCCCAAACTTCAGGGATCTGAGCGCACAGGGGAACAAACGCTGAGTTTTCCTCAAATAACCAGCACGTGTGTGGTCTGGCGTCTGCTGTTCTGGAAAGGGCAGTGCTTCCCGTGTGGATCGCTGGGAGATGGGGTGTTTGGGCTGTGAGGTCAGGGCTGGAAGGATGATGTCACTCCAAGTGCTGCTCGCCGCTCCCTGACACGCTGCTTGCCAAGATGTTATCCCTGCAAGAAGTCAGCATTTCCTGGGAATTCCTGCCCTCCCTGTGGGCAGCTGGCGCTGCTGCAGCCTGGGACGTTCCCATCACATCCCGAGGCGTCCTTGAAGCATCCCGGACACGGGATCCAACAGCAGCAGGGAAAGTGCTGGTGCATCATCCCATCCCAGCTCCTGGAGGAGTTTTCCTCCCTGGAGAGGGACACCCCGGCCACGCAGACTGAAAGATGAAAGTCTGCTCTAGGAGGTGTGTGTGTGGGGGGTGGGGGTGGTTTTAGTGTCAAAAGAGATAAATGTCCCAGCTGGTGCAGCAGGGGAGATGGAAACGGCTTGACCTCCCTCATTAGCATCACTTCAGAACAGAGCAAAGAAGCTCGACAAAAAAAAAGTTGCCTGGTGATTTGTTCTCCTTTAAAAATGTCCCTGTCATCACACTCCATTATTTATACCAGCAGCACCGCTGGCACCGAGCCCAGTCTGGGAAGAAAAATAATAGGGAGACGTCCCCTCCACTCCCTGCTGCTTCCCTGCCTTCCCTCTGAAGGACACAGGGGGAGAAAAGCCCTGCCTGGGACACCCCCAGAGCTCTGGGATGTGACATCCGTGGCCTTTGGGGCTCCCTGCCTGGGGTAGGGGACGATGATGGGGTGCAGGGGAAGGGCAGACTGGGATTGCACAGCAGTTCTGGGATAACATGGGAAGGGGTTGTCTGGGTCTGGAGCCACAGCTGCCTCACCCAGCTCAGGGTTTGGGGCAGCTCCCTCTTCCTAAGATGCCTCCATCGGCCTCACCCCTTCCACCACCCCATATCCCACCACCTAGCACTGGGCTGGGGCTTGGGAAATCCTGGTTTGGGGGATGGCTGAGTTTAAAAACCTGATTCTCTGAATTTGTCTTTGGCTTCTGTTCAGGTGACAGGGTCTGTCACTGCTGTTTAACCCCAAAGCTCGTCAGCCTGAGGATCCTCACATTTTGTGAGGGTTGGGCTCCAGGGCCTGGAGCTTCAAGGAAAATATGAATCCTTTTTCTCCCCAGATTTCACCCACCAACTCTGTTCAAAAACGGGACAAAATTAAGGACAGGCACTTCAAGTTTCTGTGGAAAACACAAAAATCCTCATTTTTTTTACCAGTTCCTTAAACAAGAGGGAAACATCCCACCATTTCCCTGCCCCCCCTTTCACTTCCCATCTTGCTCTGAGCATCTTCATTGCTGATGCCCGTCGATCTCAGCCCAACTTTCAGGCCTTTCACAAATTCCCTCTGCTCATCCCCACGTGCAAAACTCTCAGCTCTGGTTTTCTGGAGAGGTCACCAAGGACAACCAGGACCTGTTAGTTTTCCTCCTGAACTCTCTGGGGGTGACTCAGCTGCTGCAATCAGGAAATAACAGGGGATGATGGCAGGAACACCCTCAGGGAAATACCCAAAGAGTCGGATTTCTCTTCAAAAACACTTTTACTGCCACCTCCTCGCCAGCCCCAGGGACTGGCCCTGGCCAAGTCCTGGGCTGCATTCCCTCCTTTATGAAGCATTAAAAAAATATTACCTTGTCATCTGTCCTGGCTGGGATTCAGGAAGCTGCAGAGGGTTCCAAAAACTTGTTTTCTCCCGTGTCTTTGCACTGGAACACTCTCACAGAATCCCAGAATGGTTTGGGTTGAAGGGACCTTAAAGAACATCTTGTTCCATGGGCAGGGACACCTTCCACAGCCCAGGGTGCTCCAAGCCCTGTCCAAGCTGGCCTTGGACACTTCCAGGGATGAGGCATCCACAGCTTCTCTGGGAATTCTATCCCAGCCCCTCACCACCCTTCTAGGGAAGGATTCCTTCCTAATATCCCATCTATCCCTGCCCTCTGGCAGTGGGAAGCCATTTCCCTCTTATCCTGTCCCTCCATCCCTTGTCCCCGGTCCCTCTCCAGCTCTTCTGGAGCCCCTTTATGCCCTGGAAGGGGCTCTCAGGTCCCTTGATTTTAACCCTCTGAGAGTTGGGTTTGCCAGAGCTTTGGGGAACTGTGGGCTGGGAGGAGCTTCCCCTGGGACAGACCTCCAGCAACACCCCCACAGAGCAGCCTTGGGATTAAACAAGCTGTGTTCCTGTTGGGTACCACACCTGGAGAGCACGAGGAACTCTGCCTGTATCCCAGCTTTTCCCAGAGGGGCACGTGCAGCCATCCCCTTCCTCCGGGGAGGACGAGACCCATCATCCCCTCGTGCTGCTCTCCAAACCTTCCCAGCCTCAGCCAATTCCCAGCTCCAGGGACACCATGGGATGTGGGAAAGGTCCAGCGACCTCCAGGGTCCTGCAAAGATCAGGAGGTGGGCAGGGGCAAGGGCAAAGCCCTGCTGGGAAGGAGCCTGGGCAGGGGTGGGTGTGCTGGGAGCGCTGCCACCACCTCCCCATCCCTGCTGCTGTGGAGTGCTGAGCAGCCACTTCAGGCTCCCAGAATGAGGCTCTCAGAGGCAAGATCTGCCTCAGCACAATTTAATATCCGAGCACTCGACTGTGCAGCCCCCTAATGTCCTCTTTGCTGTTGGTTTTTGGTTTTTTTTTTTTATTTTCTCCGGGAGTGAGGCTGTGTAAAGCTGCTGGTGAGCCCACATCTGCCTCCTGCACTCAGGCTGTAAAATAAACTGTTATATAAAGAGGGGGGTGGTGGGACAGTAATTGAGCTGCCTTTTTTTCCTGTTTATTGCTGAAGCAGCCTGCAGTGTTTCGCAGGGATGACAGATATCCATCAGGGAACAAGCACATCCCAGCGGCGCTCGGCGTTTGCTGGGAATATGGGAGGTGCAGCAGAGCTGAGCAGGGTGTTTTAGGGGGGGAAATATCAGCTGGGACCTGCCCCATCTTTACAGCAGCATCTTTACAGCAGCATCTTTGCATCCTCACCCTGCACCCTGGATGGGGGCTGTCATTCCCAAGCCACCTCTCCCTCCAGCTGGCATCTCTGTGTCTCCTTGGCGTGTCTCTCAGGAGCCCTCTCTCCTCACCTTCCCCTCGTGAGAAGAGCTTCATCCCAGCTGCTGATCCTCACTACCTTCCCAGAGGATGGTCAGGCACTGGACAGGCTCCCCAGGGCAGTGGGCACAGCCCCAAGGCTGCCAGAGCTCAGAAAACATTCTCAGGGACAGGGTGGGATTGTTGGGGTGTCCTGGGCAGGGCCAGGAGTTGGGCTTGGGTGATCCTGTGATTGTATCTGAGCTAAATTATCTTGTTTACCTGCGCTGTGCAATTTAAAAAGCAGCCCTCAGCTGGTTTTGACCGTGGCCTCCATGGCTTGAGGGAGCACTGGAGCTGCTCATCACAGAGATAGCTCCAGCTTTCCTCCCCACCCCGCTCTGGAACTGAGCAATCAAGAGACCAGTTTAATTACTTCACGGCGAGACCAGACTTGGTCCCTGCAAAGGAGGATCAGTGAGATCTGGGCTTTGTTTTAAACATTCTGCCCCATCCCTGTGGATTCAGGATCCCTCACTGCCTGCCTGCAAGAGATCTCCTTTCTGTGGCTCAAAACCAACGCTGGGGTTCTCCTCAGTGGAAGGAGTTTGTTTGCAGAGCTTCCCACTGAGATCTTCATATCCACGACATCATTTCTCAATTCAGCCTCGCCTCCAACACTTCATCCCCTGCCTGGGGGTCCTCAGCCCCTCACCCTGGCTGTCCCACCACTTTACTTCCCTCCTCTGGGGCTCCTCTGAGAGGACCCTGCAGCTCTTTGTGTCCCCCAGAGCCGTGGCAGGAGCTCTCTTTGCCCCCTGGGCCGCAGGACTCACCAACCAGGGTTGTTGCTGGAGGTCTCTGTAAAAAAACCCTGAGCTCCAGGGTGGCTTAGAGGGAACTTGTTAGGGTGGATATTGCTTTTCACCTGAAATCACAGCTGCTTTATTGACTCTGTGATGCCTGGCTCCCAGGCAGCCAGGCTTTAATGCATACTAATGAACAAAACAAGTGTTTTCCCCTCCAAGTACCACGTGTTTTCCCAGCCTTTCCTGCAGCTCAGCCCCAGAGATAACATCAAAGTGGTCCAATTTAATGAACCTGCTCTGTTACAGCACAGCATAATTTACTGGCTGCTCTGCAGAAAAAAAAAAAATAACAAAAACAAAAACCCAAACCACTGCTATTGAGGCTTTTCAGTCTATTCCTCTGATTTTTAATAAGTTACAACTTATCTTAGGCCACTGGGGGAAAGAATGTGAGAGATGGAATGATAAAACAGCAGCTCGTCCCCCACTGGGAGGTTTATTGAAACTCCCAACAAAAACCTGAGGTTTTGGCTCTGTCTGGGAAAGGGGAAGGATGAAAACATTCTGTTTTAAGGGGTTTCCTCGTGTGTCAGACAGAAGGGCTCAAGCACAGAGCGTGTTGGGAGATCCCTGTGCACGGCTGTCCATCCCAGCCCCTCTTCACCTGCTGGCCCTGATGATTTGCAGGTCTCTTCCTGACTTTGTGAGGGCTGAGCCTTTCCCATCCGTGGCTATTTCCCAGCTGACACAGGTGATTAATTCACCCTCTGATGGGTGGCCCTGCCAGACCCTCCCTGGTGTCGGGGTCGGCCAGGGGGAATGGCCTTGATCTGCTCCAGGGCAGGTTCAGGTTGGACATCAGGAAAAACTCCTCCGCTGGAAGAGCGGCCAGGCGTTGGGAAGGGCTGCCCAGGGAGGCAGTGGAGTCTCCCCATCCCTGGAGGGGTTCCCAAAATGCCCAGGTGTGGCCGTGTGGTTTGGCGTTCGGGCAGAGGTTGGACTCGATGGCCTTGGAGGTCTTTTCCAAGCTTGGAAGTTCCGTGACTCTGTGGAAGGCCCCAGGTCCTTATCCCTGCCCTGCTCAGGAAAAGAGGGACCCAAGGAGAGGGGGGCAGCCCAGCCCTGGCTGCTGCTCAGCCCCAGGAACCCACCCTGCGTGGACACACCAAACACCCACAGCATCCCTCATCCCGAGGGGCCCCAAGAGCCGCAGCCCCTGCTCAGCCAAGGCACCTGAGGACAGACAGCGAGGCTGTCACTATGCAGCGGTTTCCATGGCAACCTCCCGTATCAAATGGCCCAGCACAAGGGCTCCCTTCCCTTCCTCCTGGTCTCCTTTGCCTCTGGAACAATCAGGCCGGGATAAGAGCCCAGCTGTGTTTCAGCCTGGCCCGCCCAGCTCTGAGCAGGCACAGAAGGAGCTGGGATGCCTCCTCCTCCCCTTCATCCTGAGCCCTGAGGAGCCTCCTCTTTATTCCCACTGGCATTGCTGATTGCCTGCCTGCAGGGCAGGACCATCCAGGGGCTGGTGGAGCAGCCAGGAGAGGCGCTTTCCCCATGGAATCATGGAATGGCTTGGGTTGGAAAGGACCTCAAAGCCCATTTTGTTCCACCCCCTGCCCATGGAACACCTTCCACTCAACCAGGTTGCTCCAACCTGGCCCTGGACACTTCCAGGGATCCTGAGGCAGCCACAGCTTCTCTGGGAATTCCATCCCAGCCCCTTGCCATCCTCCCAGTGAAGAATTCCTTCCCAATATCCCATCTACCCCTGCCCTCTGGCAGTGGGAAGTCCCCTTGTCCTGTCCCTCCATCCCTTGTCCCCAGTCCCTCTCCAGCTCTCCTGGAGCCCCTTTAGGCCCTGCCAGGGGCTCTCAGGTCTCCCTGGATCCTTCTCTTCTCCAGGTGAACCCCCCCCAGCTCTCTCAGCCTGGGTCCATGGGAGAGGTAAAGAAAGTAAATAACAAGCCTGGACCTCAACTCTGCCTCTTCCTGTGGAGATGTTCCAAAGCTGTTGGTCCCCTGGCCTTTGTCTCCCCTTTCCTGCCAGGTTTGAGAGGAGTTGGGTGCACGTCTTTCCTCGCCCAAGCCCTGCCTTCCCCCCAGCTGATGGGATTTATTGCTCCAGGCTGGCTCAGAGGGCTCCTCCTGTGCCTCTGATTTTTCCTCCCTGAGGAGGAAGGAGCCTGACTTTGGCTGGGGGGCACATCTGTAATGAGATCACCCTTCCCTCTGGCACGGGAAGAGCAGGCAGCCCTCAGGGCTCTTCTGCCCCATCCAGAGAAACCCCAGCTCCTAAGATGACATTTCAGAGCACGAGGGGAGGAGGAGGAGGAGGAGGAAGACCTCAAGGTGGTGTCCAGCTGAAGGCATTGTTCTCTTTTCTCCAGGGCCACGTGAGTGGCAGAACATTAATATTTGCTTTTCCATTTCCCTTCGGGCCCCATTGTTCAAGGGCTCAGCCCGGAGACAACTCTGCAGCTCACCTCTGTTTACTCTGAGCTCTGCTCAGCCCTTTGCTGAGCCTTTCCCTTCCTTGGCTCGGCTGGGGGGGAAGGAAAGGCTGGGCAGTTCTTCCCAACATGAGAAGACTTATTGTCCCTCCTGACTGCCGCCCCAGAGCAGCTGGGATTGTTGGACTGGGGAGCCGTGTGTTTGCCTTTGAATGGCTCAGCACTGCTCAAAAGGCAGGTCTGGAGCACGATCTGCCAAATCAGATGCTTGGCTTGCTGTGAAACTCGGCCTAAGGCTTGAAGTGGGACGGGATCCAACAGCAGAGCAGGTCAAAAATCCCGCTTGGCTTCCAGATCTCTGACAGCAAAACCACCCCTCTGACTGGGTGAACTGTGAGCCCTTGCCTGCTCTGCTTGTGTTGGGTTGATCTCCACCCAGACCAGATCTGTTGTCATCAAAAAAAAAAAAAAAAATATTTCCAAGGAGCTTTTTTGATGCATTAAAGAGATTTTGATTCCTCCCCTTTCTTTCAAACTCTGCCAGCCCCTGCTCTCTGCAGGTGGTGCTC
>NW_020958718.1:11104-12528 GCF_003031625.1 Empidonax traillii | reverse complement strand
TTCCTCACGCAGCGCCCCATCCCCACAGAGCCCCCAGTCCACTCACAGCCCCCCCATTCTCACACAGCCTCTCCAGCCCCCCCGGGGGTCCCACGCAGCCCCCCCCGCACCTTCCCCGAGGTTCAGGGGGTGTTTCACGCCCCCCCCTCACCTGTAGCCGTGCTGGCCCCTCCGCTCCTCCAGCACCTTCTCCAGGCTGGGCCTCAGCGCTGCGGGGGAGGCTGAGCTGGAGCCCACCCAGGACGAGGGGGGCAACCCACACTGAGACCCCCGGCACCCCACGGGACCGCCCGATTCCCCCAGCGCTGGCAGCTCACCCTGGCGGGACACCCCGGCACCCGCCCGGCAGCGCCCACGCGGGCGGGGAGAGAGAGACAGGGGGAGGGCCCGGGGGAGGGGCAGGGAGGGCTCGGCCACCCCCCTGTCCCCTGTCCCCTGTCCCCAGTCCGTCCGGGTCCGTGCCACAGTCCCGCAGAGCCGCGGCCGGGGGGACACCATGGTGGTGACACTGGGCTACTGGGACATCCGGGGGGTGAGTGGGGCCGGGAGGGCACGGGGGAGGTCGGTGGGGTATGAGAGGTGTCTATGGGACATCAGGAGTGTCCGGGGGTCCCAGGGGAGCTGGTGGGAGCTCCTGGGACCCCCAGGGGGTGCTGGTGGTCTGGCGGTGCCGGGGGTCCCAGGGCGGGCGTTTGGGGGTTCTGGAGGTCCTCGGGTGGGAGAGGTGGAGGTCCCAGGGTCCCTTTGGGGTGCCAAAGGTGGGCGCTGAGTGTGTCCCCCCCAGCTGGCCCACGCCATCCGCCTGCTGCTGGAGTACACGGAGACCCCCTACCAGGAACGCCTGTACCGCCCTGGCCCAGGTGAGGGGGGGCTGTGACCCCCTCAAACCCCGAGACCCCCTGAAAACCCCTCCTCCTGCTTTGTGCAGTGTCAAAAACCCGCTGGGGGGAAAAGGGACGCCCCGTTTCCAATCTGTCCTTCTTCCCCTCCCCACCAACCCCGTCCTGCACCTCGAGGGGGCAAATCCCTCCCCAGAATCGGACTTTGATCCCTCTCAGGGGCAACGTCGTCCCTGACACGCCCGGGGCTGGGGGGGCACACGCGGCTCCGGGGGCAGAGCGGGGTGGGAAGGTTGGGGGTCTGGGGGAGCCCCCCCTCCAACTGCTCTGCCCTCCTTCCCCCCCAGCACCCTATTTTGAACTGAGCAATTGGACCAACGAGAAGGAGAAACTGGTGCTCGACTTCCCCAATGTAGGTGATGGGAGGGGGGGAGCGCTGATGGGGGGGGAGGGGGGCAATCGCCGGGGCTGATCCCCCCTCCGGGACCACCCCCCCAGCTCCCGTATCTCATCGACGGCCCCGTCAAGCTGACCCAGAGCAACGCGATCCTGCGCTACATCGCCCGCAAGCACAACATGTGTGAG
>NW_020958718.1:0-4834 GCF_003031625.1 Empidonax traillii | reverse complement strand
TCATCAAAACACCCGTTTTCTACCCCATAGGCAAGTGGGGCACCACCAAGGAGTGAGGGGGGGACCCCCACAAACCCTCTGTGCTCTCAAACTCACTCTGTGCCCCCCAACTCACCCCACCCCGAATAAATCGTGTGTGCTTTGCCCTGTCCGTCTGATTTGTGGCTTCACTGTAGGACTGCGGGGACCTCCCGTTCGTGGGGTGACCCCCGCGGGGGTGGGGGGGCTGTTGGACCCTCCTGGATTATGGGATGGGGGGGGCTTCTCTCTGCACCCCCAGGATAAGGGAGACCCCCTGAGTGTCTGTGCCCCCCCAGCATAACGAGACCCCTCCTTAGGGAGTCGAAAGGGGGACCCCCCTGCAGCTTGAGGGGGGGCACAGAGGGATTCGTGGCCCCCCCGGGATAAGGGGGACCCCGTGGGGTGTGGGGGTCGCAGAGCCGCCAGGACAAGGGGGTCCCACGGGGATGGGGGTGGGGTGACAGAACCCTCACAATACAGGGGGTCCAAAGGGGAAGGGGGGGGTTGCAGAGCCCCCAGGATAAGGGGGTTGCGCCCGGACCGGAGTCCCTTCCACTCGCCCCGCCCCGAGCCCTCAAGCTCCGCCCCGCCATGGGCGTGACCGGTGTCGTGCCACGTGTCAGGGCGTGGCCTCGGTGGCTGCACGTGCCGGGGGCGTGGCCATGGTCACGGGCTGCAGGGGGGCGTGGCGTGCATGGGGCTGCCGAAAATACTCTTACACTCCTTTTTCAAACTTAATCCCTCTGTCCAAACTCCTTCACGCTAATTTTTAACGCTCCGTCGTTCCCGATCGTAACTCAGGATCTGCCCCACGAGTGCAGGCAACAACAGAACCAGCGCTTTTCACGTTGGTAAAATTCCGCTGTGTTCAGTGTGACTGCAAAATTGTAACTGTTTTAACGAAGGTTGCTGCCGAAATTGCGGGCAGTTAAGATAAAGCGTCCGTAAACAAAAAGGGTCTGTCAGGGAAAGCGGGACTGTCAGCGTGTAGCATGGCAAGGGAGACAGGAAGGGGGTGAGAGAAATCTGAGCCGTTTGGAATGACAAAAGTTTATGTAAGTACAGTAACAGGGATAGGAGTTAGGCAACCAAATGTTTATTTAGATAAGGCAGACTTTATAAAGAGTGTGTAGTGGAGATCATTTTGAATCTCACTCCTTCTAATGTACAAAAAGCTGTTGTGTTTCTCTTCTCGGTGGAATGCACGGGGGGGCCCAACCCCCTCCTGCATCTCCCTGGCCCTAATAAAAGTGTGCATAATATCACCATCGCCCCGGGCACACACTGAGACCCCCGGGACCCCCAGAGACCGGCAGGACCTCACGGGACCACCCGACATCGCTCCACCAGCGACACCACACCGAAACGCGCCCCAGCAGGGAAAATAAACTCTTTCAGTAAAACTCTGGCGTTTCAGCGGGGGGAGGGAGGTACCAGGGGGACACTGAGGGACAGAGAGGGGGCTCTGTCCCTTCGCAGTGTGGGTCTGAGGCTCCCCGAGGAGGGTGAGGAGGGGGTCGGGGAGGGATGCGGGGCCGGGTCCCGGGCAGGGGTGGCGGGGCCAGCGCTGGCCCCGAGCCCTGGCACCCTCCTGGCAGCGCCGATGCGGGCGGGGAGGGGCAGGGGGAGGGCCTGGCGTTCGGACAAGGGTTGGGGTCCCGCTCCGTGCCCGTGCCGAGTCCCGCAGAGCCGCAGCCGGGGGGGGCACCATGGTGGTGACACTGGGCTACTGGGACATTCGGGGGGTGAGTGGGGCCGGGGGGGGCACAGAGGGGCTGTGGGAGGTCCTGGTGTCCCAGAGGGGGTGCTGGTGGTGTGGCAGTGCCGGGGGTCGCAGGGTGGATGTTGGGGGCGCTGGGGGTCCCAGGGTGGGGGGTAGTGGTTCTGGGGGTCCCAGCATGGTGTGGGAGTGCCGGGGGTCCCGGGGGGGTGTGGTGGTGCTGAAGGTCCCCGGGGGCTTTTGGGGGGTCTTGGGAGCTGTGGGGGTGCCAAAGGTGGGCGCTGTGTGTGTCCCCCCAGCTGGCCCACGCCATCCGCCTGCTGCTGGAGTACACGGAGACCCCCTACGAGGAGCGCCAGTACCGCCCTGGCCCAGGTGAGGGGGGGCTGTGAATCCCCCAAAACCCCCAACCCCCCAGGACCCCTTCCCCTTGTTTTGTGCCGTGTCAAAAACCCGCTGAGTGGGGGGGAAGGGACGCCCCGTTTCCAGCCTTTCCCTCTTCCCCACCTCGCCAATCCCTTCCTGCAGCTCCGGGAGGGCAAATCCCTCCCCAAAATCGGAGTTTGACCCCTCTCAGGGGCAACATCATCCCTGATCCGCCCAGGGCGTGCCGGGCTGGGGGGGCACTCGCGGCTCTGGGGGCCTCTCGTGGGCAAGTGGGGGGAGCTGAGGGAGCCCCCCCTGCAATTCCTCTGCCCTCCTGCCCCCTCAGCTCCCGATTTTGACCCGAGCGATTGGACCAACGAGAAGGAGAAACTGGGGCTCGACTTCCCCAATGTAGGTGATGGGGTGGGGGGTTTCTGGGGGGGCGCAGGGGGGTCATCGGGGCTGACCCTCTCTCTGGGTCCCCCCCCCCCCCAGCTCCCGTATCTCATCGATGGCCCCGTCAAGCTGACCCAGAGCAACGCGATCCTGCGCTACATCGCCCGCAAGCACAACATGTGTGAGTGGGGGGACCGGGGAGGGGGGTCGCAGCACCCGCCAGGGTCCCAGGGTTTTTTTTTTCTCGGAGGGGGGATAACACGTCCTGGTGCCACAGGCGGCGAGACGGAGGAGGAGAAGCAGCGCGTGGATGTGCTGGAAAACCAGCTCATGGATTTCAGGATGGAGTTTGCCCGGCTCTGCTACAACCCCGACTTCGTGAGTACCCCCAGGGGGGTGGGGGTCACGGGGCTGTCCCCCCACGTGGGACAAGGAGACCGAGCCACCAGCGGCGTGGGGGCGTCTGTTGGGGTGCATCCTTTGCCCCCATTCCCCTGTTCTCATCCCCCATTCCTGTCCCCAATTCCCATTTCCACTCCCCCCTCTCTGCCCGGGGGTGCTGCCCTGGTTCTGTGGGGCCCGGGGGTGTTCTGTGGGGTCTGGGGGATGTTCTGGGGGATCTGGAGGTGTTCTGTGGGGTCTGGGGGGTGGTCTGGGTGGTGTTTCAGCCCCCCAACCGTCCCCCCTGCAGGAGAAGCTGAAGGCGGGATACCTGGAGCAGCTTCCCAAGAAGCTCCAGGAGTTCTCGCGCTACCTGGGCTCCCGCACCTGGTTCGCGGGGGACAAGGTGAGTTCAGGGGGCTCTGAGGGGCTTCTTTGGGGGTCTCTGTGGGGTCTGACCACCCCCTTTCCCCCCAGCTGACCTTCGTGGACTTCCTGGCGTACGATGTGCTGGACCAGCACCGCATGTTCGTGCCCAACAGCCCCGAATTCCAGGGAAACCTGGGCAAGTTCCTGCAGCGCTTCGAGGTGAGGGGGGACAGGGACCAGCGGGGGGACAGCCCCGGGAACAGCCTGGGGGCACCCCAGTGCTCCCTGGTGTCCCTGTCCCCATCCCAGAGACCCCCCGGTGTCCCCAACCCTGACATCACCCAGTGCCCCCATCCCAGATACCCCAATGTCCCCCGTTCCTGCCCCCTTTTTCCCCATTTCTGTCCCCTTTGTCCCCATCCCTCTCACCACATCTCCCTGGTGTTTCCAGCCCCGTCCCTGTGTCCCCATCCCTGTCCCGTGTCCCCATTGCTTTCCCCACGTGTCCCAGTCCCCTCCCAGTCCCTGCTGTCTCCCCAATGTCCCCCCGTGTCCCCCCAGGCCCTGCCCAAGATCTCCTCCTACATGAAGTCCCCACGGTTCATTAAAGGGCCCTTTTTCTACCGCACGGCCAAGTGGAGCAACACCAAGGAGTGAGGGCAGAGCCCCCCGAGCCCCCAAACTCACCCTGTGCCCCCAACTCACCCCACCCCGAATAAATCATGGGGGGCTCTGCCCTGTCCGTCTGATTTGTGGCTTCACTGTAGGACTGCGGGGACCCCCCGTTTGTGGGGTGACCCCCGCGGGGGTGGGGGGGCTGTTGGACCCTCCTGGATTATGGGATGGGGGGGCTTCTCTCTGCACCCCCAGGATAAGGGAGACCCCCTGAGTGTCTGTGCCCCCCCAGCATAACGAGACCCCTCCTTAGGGAGTCGAAAGGGGGACCCCCCTGCAGCTTGAGGGGGGGCACAGAGGGATTCGTGGCCCCCCCGGGATAAGGGGGACCCCGTGGGAGCCGCCAGGACAGGGGGGTCCCGTGGGATGGGGAACTGCAGAGCCCGCTGTTAAGGGGGTCCCCATGGAACTGAGGGGGTCGCAGAGCCCCCAGGACAAACGGGGGGGTCCCCGGACCGGGGTCCCTTCCACTCGCCCCGCCCCCTCTAGACCCGCCCCTAGGGGCGTGACCGTGGGGCTGTCACGTGGCGTGGGCGTGGTCGTAGTCACGAGTGGCGGCCATGGCGGTGTTGGGGTACTGGGACATCCGCGGGGTGAGCGGGGGGTCCTCGGCGGGAGACCCCGGCACGGGGAGGGGGCTCAGGGACCACCCCCGGCCTTTGGGGGCGCCGGGGGGGCCCTTTGTTCTTTGGGGGGGCTGTGGGAGGTTTTCGGGGGCTCCCCCCGTGTTTTGGGGGGGCTTCGGGGGAGCTTCAGGGATTCTCTTGGTCCTTTGGGAGGCTACGGAAGGTCTTCGGGGGTCCCCCGCGTTTCTCGGGGGGGCTGTGGGGGTCCCTCTGCTCTTTGGGGGCGTTGTGTGTGTGTGGGGTCATTCTCTTCTTTTGGGGGGGTCTCTTGGGTTCCTCC
>NW_020958717.1:10275-12531 GCF_003031625.1 Empidonax traillii | reverse complement strand
CGGGGAAAGATACCTGCCAGTTCAAAGGTGCTTTGCACAGGAAACTCTTGCTCTTTGTGTAGTACTGAGTTGTGCTACAACTTCTCTTGAGAGACAGAGGCTCAGGGCTTTCTTTCCTCTTTTGGTGGTCCCAGCATAGGGGTGGCACCGCAACCAACCACAGCCTCAAGAAAAGCCACGCCAGCCCCTCCTCCCTCAAACCGTACCTCAGTTTCCCCACCCTGAGCAGCTCTTGGGGACCTGAGGGGTGGCATCATCGCGCCCCACCACCACCCCCTCGAGTTCCTCTCCCCCACCAAGCCAGGTGGGACCAGCAGACATGACCCCCCAGTCCCTGCACCCCGGGGACATGGGGGGCTCCCCTCAACCCCCGCTCAGCCCATCAGTCTCAGCCCATGGAGCCGACCTGGGCCTCCTCCATGTCCCAGCAGAGCCATGGGGGCGCAGGGCTGGGGACACGGACCCGAGGGTGGGGACACTACGCTGTCACACAGAGGAGGAGACAGGAAACCAAAGCCTTGCTGCCCTCCTCACTCTTCTGACCTCTCCCACCCTTTTCCCGTCGGTTTAGGGGGTCCCAGCACCTTTTGGGGTGTACTGGGTGCCGTGTTGAAGGGCAGGTGCCCTCCCAAAAGCCCTCAAACATCCCTGGCATCCCGAGTGATGTCACCACTGTCCCTGTGATGTCTTTGGTGTTGCCAATGATGTCACAGATGTCCAGTTGGTGACATCACAGTCCCTGTGACGCCACCAGACAGTTGTGATGTCACTGGTCTCCAGTGATGTCACTGCTGTCCCATGAGATGTCACCACTGTCCGATGTCACTGCTTTCCCCAAGGGTGGTCCACTGTGTCCCCAAAATGTCACTGCTGTCTCTGTGATGTCACCTCTGTCCCAAGCGGTAGCACCATGTCCCCGTGATGCCACTGATGTCCCCTGTGGTGTCACCAGAGCCCTGGGATGTCACTGGTCTCCTGGGATGTCACCGCTGCCCCCTTCAGCAAAAATGAAGGCAGAGGGCCCAACTCCCTGCAGCTCTCCTGTATGCCAGGGCCGGAGGCTTGTGCAGAACTTGCAGCCAGCAGGGGAAAGAAAGAGCTTTCCTTTTCCCTCTAAAGCCTCACGTGCAAGAGCTGAACAGCAGCACAACCTCTGTTCCACTGAGGTCTTCCCTCAGCCAGCCCAGGCAGCGCTCCACCACAGTCAGTGCCCAGGGAGAATCGCCCAGCCCGGCCTGTTCTCTCTGACAGTGCTCCTGAGCTGGGAAAATGGGGCTGGCAGGTCCAGGCTGGGCTTGCTTGGGCTTTGCTGAACTGGGCAAGGGCTGGGAGCTGGGAGCATTGGGGCTGCTCCTCCAGCTCCTGCTCTCACCGTGTTCTCCTCCTTTCCTTTCCCACTCCACTGGCAACCCCCACGGAAAATGAGGTTTACAGACATGCCTGTAACACCCAGTGGGTTTGTCCCTGTCATCAGGAATCTGCCCTGTGCCAACCCCTGGGGTCGTCTGCACCAGTTCTGGTGGGGAATTGCCTGTGCTTGGCTTGGCTTGGCAGGGGAACACGTCCACAGCTCCTCTTCTCCTGGAGGACAGAGAGCTGCTCCAGGGGGACATAGCACCTGACCCTTGTCCTTGGATAAGGCAGAAACATCCCCTTTCTCTTCCCCTTCTCGGGGCGTGGGGCGACAATCGCCCTTGTCACGGAGCAGCTGCAGGCTCTGCTCCTCCGGTGATCCAACAGCGGCCCCTGCTGACCGGGATTGGAATTGCGCTAAAAAGCCAGGAATGCACCCAGTCTCCTCTTTTGAGGCGGAGTTTTGGTACAGGATTATTTGGTCATTGTTGTGTCCTTCCGTTCTCCTACCAATACACATACATCCTTTAATAAAGGCTCTTATTTTTGCTTTCTCCATACTTTTTACTTGGAGCCTCTTAATTTTGGATTTACAATTGCTTTAAGGGAGGAGTTTGGTCTTCCTCATAACTTCTCCTTAGGAAAACACTTCTGTTTCATTAAACTGCCTGTGTGGGGGTTCAGCACCGCTGGTTTGGTGCAAGTCCAAGAAGAGTTTGGACGATACTCCCGGGCACGTGGTGTGACTCTGGGGGATGGTGCAGTGAAGGCTCAGGAGTTGCACTCGATGATCCCTGTGGGTCCCTTCCAACTTGGAATACTGGGTGTGCTTCTGTGAAGTTCCACAGGGCTGTGTGAGAGCAGAGAGCAGGGACTGAGCAAAGCCGAGCAGGACAGTGGCAG
>NW_020958717.1:1752-4957 GCF_003031625.1 Empidonax traillii | reverse complement strand
GGAAACTCACTCTTAGTCGGATGGCAGTACCTCGATGCTTGCAGTTGGAAGGAGAATGACACTGAAAGTCTTCTCTCTTGGCACGCTTCTCTTTTTGAACTGTAGCGCACAGCGTGGATCTCACCTGTGCAGTTGAGAGTTTTGCTGGTATGTGGAGGGAAGAAGTGCAATGCTTAGTGTGGTGCTTTGCGGTTTCGAGAAAGAGAATACCTAGCAGCTGGTTTTATTTTAAAGACATTTGGCATGGGGTCATCTGCTGGCCTCCCTAAGGGTATCAAGTCAGATTTGTGGGAGCCAAAGAGAAGAAAGGAATCTGCCTGTACTTTGCAGAGTAGCTGGGACTGGTCCTGCGGTAGGGCTGTGTTTAGCAGGGCTTTACCCACAAGGAGGGGTTGGGTCGACTGGGGACCCTGCCTGACCCCCTGCTGCGGCCGCTGTAGTTACAGAGCTCCCGCTTTCATTTGCAGGCACTGTTAGCCCTGAGCATGGTCCACCTTTGTCTGTGCCTTTGGAGCAGAATCCTCCTTGCAATGTCCTCGTTCCCCTTGGCCCCCACCCTACTCTGCATCCATAGGGCTCCAAGAGCCCCTATATCTACTAGTGGATATGACCTTAGAGACAAGATAGATCCAAGCTGATGAACCTCTCAATGTCCTCGTGGTGGCAGCTGGGTAGCCTTGGCCCAGTGCTGAAGGACCTTGGATGAGAGGGAGAGAATCACTGACCTTCAGTGGTTGTGCCTGTATGGGAGCTGCTGCCGGAGAGGAGAAAGGCACAGGTAGAGAGCCTGGAGCTCCCCCAGGTTCTGCACACACTGAGATACTGTGGGAATCACAGATCCACAATCTGTCATCTTTGGGGGAGTTTTCTCTTCCAAGAGAAACCATTCTACTATTCTCCAGTCTTCAGGAAATTTTGGAGTCAGGGAGAAAATGAAAATAAAGGGCAACTTCAAGCCCCTGTACTCTGGTGGTGGTTGAAAAGGGATGGTCCCTGTCTCAGGGAGGGGTTTGGCAATGGTTGCATCTTGGGGTTGGGCTGAGCAGGTGGGACCTGAAATACTGCAGGCACCTAAACTGCAATTTTTTGTCTTCTTGCTCCATCCCTCACTCCAGAAGATGTTCTTGATGCCATCATTTGGTAGATTTCTTGAAATCTTCCTGTCCAATCTGTGGGCCTGAAACTCCTGCTGCCTCTCCCCAGTTAGTTCTCAACTGCAGGCAGGAGAGAGGGACGGTGCTTTCATGGTTCTGTCGCAGTTGTTTTGAACACTGTCTTCACCCTGACTCACATCCCACCTTTGTTCATCTGTTCTGCAATAATTCACTTGCAACTGGTCTCTGAACTGTGTCTGTGCCCCAGGGATTGGCACAGCATGCACCAAATCTGACCCTCCCAGTGCAACCACCAGAGCGTCATCCTACATCCCTGGACTCTCCTGTCCTATCTGAGACACACTTGTGCCGTTCCCAGGGGATGGGGAGTACAAGGACAGGTTCCGTAAAGGGAGCTGTGTGGGACTGGAGGTGGGAGAAGAGAAGACCTTTATGCCCCTCATGTGTATCCCTTGGGAGGAAACTCTGCCCCTCCTAGATCTGAGGTATTTTCCAGTTCTGAAAACAATAACACTATCCTGGGCCATGCCTTTGTACTCTCCAGATGACTTTCCAGCTCCTAACACTCTATATGAGCCCCACTCATAACCCTCGTCCTGGAGAGATGGGGCCACTGAGCACCGGGAGAGCCCAGTCTGGAGACATCCCCATGCCCATCAGTTCCTTCTGATGTTTTCCCTGCCCTGCACTCCCTGCTGCCCCGTGTCTCTGTCCCCTAACCCGAGTGGGACCAACCCCACCCCGAGCTCCCCTTTGAGCTTGGGGCAGTGCTCAAAGGCTGTGCTGCCACTGCCCTGCTCTGCTTTGCTCAGTCCCTGCTCTCTGCTCTCACACAGCCCTGTGGAACTTCACAGAATCATACCCAGTATTCCAAGTTGGAAGGGACCCACAGGGATAATCGAGTGCAACTCCTGAGCCTTCACTGCACCATCCCCCAGAGTCGCACCACGTGCCCGGGAGTATCGTCCAAACTCTTCTTGGACTTGCACCAAACCAGCGGTGCTGAACCCCCACACAGGCACCTCCTGCTCCCAGACAACAGTATCTCCAGCTTCTGGGGAAGGGAGAGGAGATGCAGCCATCACCTAAGTTATGCCAAACAGGGTATTCACGTTGAACCTTCATGTCTGCCTCACCCCTCCGGGAGGATTTGTGGGCATGTGCTGGGAATTCCTGGAGGCGCTGCCATTGCTGGAGGAGCTGCGTTTCTGCTCTTCCTCTCCCTGTCCTGGCTTTAGCTCTCTAGAAGGAAACATTTGCTTAGAGAGGCCTCAAAACACCCCCAGGTCCTTCTCCATGAAATACCCTCCCTCCCCGTTTTGTGAAATCACCTGGTGCAGGCAGGGAAGGTGTCCACACAAGTTCTCGGAGAGGGGCAGAGGCAAATGGAAAGAGCCTGAAAGATCTCTCTGGACTGTAAACAAAGCATGAATTTGTATCTCTCTCAGTTTAATGAAACACAAGTGTTTTCCTAAGGAGGAGAAGTTATGAGGAAGACCAAACTCCTCCCTTTAAGCAATTCTAAATTCAGAATTAAGAGGTTCCATGTAAAAAGTATGGAGAAAGCAAAAATAACAGCTCTTTATTAAAGGATGTACGTGTATTGGTAGAACAACGAAAGGACACAAAAATGACCAAATAATCCTGTCCTGTTCCGTGGTGTTGCCAGTGGAGTAGGAAAGGAAAGGAGGAGAACACGGTGAAAGCAAGAGCTGGAGAGCAGCCCCAGTGCTCCCAGCTCCCAGCCCTTGCCCAGTTCAGCAAAGCCCAAGCAAACCCAGCCTGGACCTGCCAGTCCCATTTTCCCAGCTCAGGAGCTCTGTCAGAGAGAACAGGCCAGGCTGGGCGATTCTCCCTGGGCACTGACTGTGGTGGAGCGCTGCCTGGGCTGGCTGAGGGAAGACCTCAGTGGAACAGAGGTTGTGCTTCTGTTCAGTTTTTGCATGTGAGGCTTTAGAGGGAAAAGGAAAGCTCTTTCTTTCCCCTGTTGGCTGCAAGTCCTGCACAAGCCTCTGGCCCTGACATACAAGACAGCTGCAGGGAGTTGGGCCCTCTGACACCACAGGGGACATCAGTGGCATCACGGGGAC
>NW_020958717.1:0-1458 GCF_003031625.1 Empidonax traillii | reverse complement strand
GAACAGAGGTTGTGCTTCTGTTCAGTTTTTGCATGTGAGGCTTTAGAGGGAAAAGGAAAGCTCTTTCTTTCCCCTGTTGGCTGCAAGTCCTGCACAAGCCTCTGGCCCTGACATACAAGACAGCTGCAGGGAGTTGGGCCCTCTGACACCACAGGGGACATCAGTGGCATCACGGGGACATGGTGCTACCGCTTGGGACAGAGGTGACATCACAGAGACAGCAGTGACATTTTGGGGACACAGTGGACCACCCTTGGGGAAAGCAGTGACATCGGACAGTGGTGACATCTCATGGGACAGCAGTGACATCACTGGAGACCAGTGACATCACAACTGTCTGGTGGCGTCACAGGGACTATGATGGCATCAATTGGACGGCTGTGACATCATTGGCAACACCAGAGACATCACAGGGACAGTGGTGACATCACTCGGGATGCCGGGGATGTTTGGGGGCTTTTGGGAGGACACCTGCCCTTCAACACGGCACCCAGTACACCCCAAAAGGTGCTGGGATGCCCCTAAACCGACAGGAAAAGGGTGGGAGAGGACAGAAGAGTGAGGAGGGCAACGGGGCTTTGGTTTCCTGTTCCCTCCTCTGTGTGACAGTGTCGGGTCCCCACCCTCGGGTCCGTGTCCCCAGCCCTGCGCCCCCATGGCTCTGCAGGAACATGGAGGAGGACCAGGTTGGCTCCATGGGCTGAGACTGATGGGCTGAGCGGGGGTTGAGGGGAGCTCCCCATGTCCCCGGGGTGCAGGGACTGGGGGGGTCGTGTCTGCTGGGCCCCCCTAGCTTGGTGGGGGAGAGGAACTTGAAGAGGGTGGTACTGGGGCAGGATGATGCCACCCCTCGGGTCCCCAAGAGCTGCTCAGGGTGGGGAAACTGAGGTACAGATTGAGGGAGGAGGGGCTGGCGGGGCTTTTCTCAAGGCTGTGGTTGGCTGCTGTGCCACCCCCATGCTGGGACCACCAAAAGAGGAAAGAAAGCCCTGAGCCTTTTTCTCTCAAGAGAAGTGGGTGCACCACCCTTGGCACTACACAAAGAGCAAAGGTGCAAAGCACCTTTGAACTGGCAGGTATCTTTCCCTGTTCCAAATCCTAGATGTAAAAGTAAAAAAAACTCTAAACCTAACCCGAACCCAAATCCCAACCGGAACTCTAACCCTAACCCCTAACCCCTAACCCTAAAGCTGACCCTAAAGCTAACACTAACCCAAACCTCTACCCGTAATCCGGACCCAAACCCTTACCCTAACCCTAACGCCAACCCGAACCCTAAACCTAAACTGAACCCTAACCCAACCCTAACTCGAAGCCTAACACTCACAAGAACCCTAACCCTCACCCTAACCCTCACCCTAACCTACACCCAAACCCTAACCCGAACCCTAACCTGACCCGAACCCTAACCCTAACTCTGACCCTCACCCTCTCCCTCAACCTCACCCTAACCCTCCC
>NW_020958716.1:6084-12533 GCF_003031625.1 Empidonax traillii | reverse complement strand
GGTGAGCGGCTGCAGGCAGAGCCCTGCCAGGGGGATTATCCATATCCCTTTGGTGCAGGCAATTCCCTGCCTTGTCCATCGATCCCTGCGAGGTGTTAAGAGAGGCTGGAGCATCGATCAGGGAGCAAAGCCCAGGGCTCAGCGAGGCCCAAGAAGGGGCTGCAGGACCCGGCCTGGGGGTCTGGAGGCCGAAGTGGGCACTGAAAACACCCCTTTTGGGAGGGGGGGGACAAAGAACGGTGGGGTGGGGACGTGCTGGGCCATGGGAAACGCCGGTGGAGCCTCCCCGCGCCCGCCAGGCGCCCGTGGTGTGCCGGCTTGGCACTTCACCACCACAAAACTGCTCCTGGATCGTGTCCCGGGCGCTCCCGGTGACAGACGGGGACGCTCAACAAGCCACGGGCCGATGCCCAAAGCAGCCGGTGCCGCTGCTCCCGCAGCACCTGGGGCAAGGGGAGACCCCCCCCCTGCCCCCCGAGGGGGGGACAGGAGCATCCCCCACCCGTGGGAAGAGGGGGTGGACCACAAATAACACACCGTTAAAAAAAAACAACAAAAAAAACGGATTCCATTTTCCTGAGGAGAAAGGAAGGGCTAAAGACAAAAGAGGCCGTTTACCAACCGGCTGGCAGCTCAGGGAAAATTGCTATCCAGATAAAAAAAAAAATATAAAAAAAAATCACAGATTAAGGAAGGAAAGAGCTGACCTTAACTCCAGTCCTTAGGCAGGGAGGAAGGGCAGGATTTTCACCGTTTAATTGGGGGTTTTTTAACCATTTCTGGCGGTTTGTTTGCTCTGCTTCAAAGCTGGGAGTGTGTCATTTTTACTCTCTGGCTGTAAGGATGGCATAAATAAAGGGGGGGGGGTAGGTAAGCAGCTTTTTTGAACTCTTAACTGTCCTTGAATTTTGTGAATGTGGTCATTCTTTGGGGATCAGAACCCCAGTTCCTGGCGTTTATCCTCTTGGAGAGACGACATCAGAGCTCCAGGACTGGGCTGAAAGGTGGAAAAAAACTGATGGAAAGGGAGAAAATAAAATCCCAATTAATGCCAGGGTGGGTTCAGCAGCGGAGTTTGTGCCATTCTTGGGGGTGAAATTCTTGTGATGTCTTTGCTGGCTGTGGGAGGGGATCCCCCAGCCCAGGTTTGTATCTACAGCGAGTGTTGCCTGAGCTACCCCTGGGGGGGGGGGTGGAAAATGCTTTGGCTTGGGCTGCAGGGCTGGTGTTAGCCACGCTTGAGGGGAAAATCACAATCACTGCCAGGGCCCCAGGCCAGGATTTCCCCCTGGGAAGAGCCGTTCTGCCAAGGGGGATCCATACAGGGGGCCAGTGGGATCTGTGCCAGCCCGTTCTGGGGGAGCTGATGGTGGTGGTTGGGTCTGGGAGGGCTTTGTTGGTGTGTTGGGTCACTGGGGAAACTGAGGCACGGGGTGGGAGTGAGGGGGGACAGGGAAAAGTCACCTCAGTGGGGTGGTGTGGGGTTGGAAAGGGGGATATGCCTCATCCCCCCATCCCCACACTGTGATCCCAGGGGGAAACCTGCACCCAAAATCCTTCATTCTGCTCCTCTTCCTGGGTGGGGTGTGGAAACCTGAAGGATTTTGTCCTGCTGGGGAGAAAGGAGGAAAGCTGAGGGAGGGGAGCAAGGGTGGGGGCAGCTCTAGCACGTGGCAAAATCCCTCAGCAGGGGTTTAGGGGGGTGATGGGCCCCTCTGGAGGCCACACACACACACACCCACCCCACCCACCCCCTGCATGGGTTCATCGCTGGAGGGAGGGAGAACTGAAAGAAGTCTCCGGGCTGGAATAAAGGAGGTTGTGAAAGTCACTGACTCCGGATGGAACCGGAGCAGGAGAGAGCTGAGAGGAGGTTAAAAATAGCTCCGCCTCGATGGGAGGGTGGGGGGGACACGGGGAAGGACTGGGGTGTGGGGATGGACTAGGGGGGGAACAGCTGGACTGGGAGAAACTGGGCTCCTGGGAGCACATCTGGGTGGGGTGACAGAGTGAGAACAGCTGGTTTGGGGGCAACAGCTGGACGGGTGGGCCCTGGGGTGACAGTGGGAACAGCTGGGATGGGGGCACGGCAGGCACATCTGGAATGCAGGGCTCTGGCATCCCCGGGCAGAGCAGCCCGAGGGGCTGTGCAGTGCTGGCAACAGCTGGATTTGGCCTTGGGGAACAGCTGGATGGGGGAGCCCAGTGAAGGTGACAGCCACGGTTGGGTGACATTTAGGGGGACAAGACGCTGTCCCAGCTGGCACCAGGCCAAGCCAGGTCTCCACGGGGCTCAGAGGGGACTCAGCATCTTCCCAACCCCCCCCAGAGCAGCCACAGAAGGTCCTCCTTTCTCTGGATGAACCCGATGAAGTCACCAGTGGCCTCCCAGAGCAGGGACACTGGCAAACGGGGTGGCAGGAACGAGGTCATTAAAGCAGAAAGAAAAATACATTAGAAATGTTCAACTGCTCAGTCTTGCCTGAAATGTGCTTAAATCAGCCCCGGGTAAACAATGAGACGGGATTAATCGCAATTAGTTTTCATTAGAAAGGTGGCATCACCCTCCCCGGGCTCCCCCCCAGGGGCTGCTCCCTGCCTGCTTGAGGGGGATCGGGGGTTGTCCCTGCCGGATCTGGCCCCGGGGAAGGAGGGTGACCACATCCCCTCCGAGCTCCGGGGCCTCGGGAACCGCGTTATCTCCGCCCAGGCAGCGGCGGCAGCCGCAGCTTCAAAGGGAACCCACAAATCCGGCGCATGCAAAGCCCCAGCTGGTCCTACAGATAAACACAGTCCGGGCTGGGCTGCCCAGGCAGTCCTGGCTGCTGGGCCACGGGCAGGGCTCGGCAGTGATGCTCGACCTTGGGGTGATGTTCAGCCCTGGGGGTGATGCTCAGCCTCCAGGTGATGCTCAGCTCCGGAGTGCTGTTTAAATTTTGGGGTGATTCTTGACCTCGAGGTGTTGCTCATTCTCAGGGCAGTGTTTTGGCCCTGGGGTTCTGCTCGGCCTCAGGGTGATGCTCAGCCCTGGGGCCCTGCTCATCCTTTTGGCCCCCTGGGTGATGCCCAACCTGGGCACAGCCCCGTTTTCTCAGCCCCCTCCATCTTCAGGCAGGACTTTGAAGAGGGACCTGGGCCTCCAGAGCAATCAGGGGTGTGTTGGGAAGGGGGTCAGGATGTCCTGTCTGTCCATTCTGCATTTTGGGGTGCTGATGGTTGGTGCACATCCCTCTGTGCCTTGGCTGGCATGAGTTACCAGGGCTCAGCTCACCCCCCTCACCATCCCCAAACACCTCCTGGGCGGGGGGGATGGAAAGACCTCACACTGCCCTCAAGATGGGGCAAATTCAGCCCTTTTTGGGCCTGTCCCACGTGTACACCGGCCTCAGTGGGCACCCACCCAGGGGGTGCACCCACTCCTGTTGGTGACCCGTGTCTGGTGCCGCACCAGCACCTGCACAGCCAGGGGGTCCCTTTCCCCCCCCCCACCCCCCCCCCGAGCACGGCCCCCGTCATTAGCACCCAGAAAATGTTGGGTTTCTGGCTGGGAAAACACAGCAGATATGTACATTAAACATCAAATTATAAAATTAACAGATTCCAACTGCGGATGATTTGCATGTGCAAATTAACTTAATTACCACTCTTCCTCCCCCGAGCGCCACGGTTGCCGGGAAGGGCCGGCCCCGCCACGGCCGCCGGCGGGTGCGGGGGGGACCGCGGGGCCCCCGGGGGGGGCTGCGGCTGCTGGGGGGGCCGGGGGAGAGGGGGGGTGATGCTCGCAGGGCAGGGCAGGCGGGAGCACACGCGTGTCAGCGAGCGCATACGCGTGCACACGCGTGTCAGCGAGCACATACATGTGCACACGCGTGTCAGCGAGCACATACGTGTGCACAAGCGCACGGAGCGGCCTCGCGGTGCCCAGGGGGTGTGGGTGGGCCCGGGGGAGGGGGGGGACACAGGTGTGTATGGGTGCACCCACAGGTGTGTGGAGGAACACGCGTGCGTGGATTCACACGTGTGTAGGTACGAACACTCGGGTAAGGATGCACTCCCGTGGGTGGATGTGCACACGTGTGTGTGGATGCAGGCAGTGCACACACATGTTCACACATGTTCACACATGTTCACACAAGCACACACACGCATAAACACACGCAGACAGGGAGGGGACCCCTGTGGGGCCTTGACCCCGGGGGATCTGCCAGCAAGGGTGGGCCCTGCCCCACCAACCCCCCCCCCGGCTTTGGGGTGCAGCCCCCCAGGGTGCCCTCCCTGGGGAAGGGAGGGGCATGGGGCGCTGCCGGGGGGGTCCCTGTGGCGAGGAGGGGACCCGATGTGGGGTGGGGGTCTGCAGCGAGGGCGGGGCGCTGGGAAGGCACCGCTCCCCACCCCCCCAGCCTGGGCCCCACGGGGCTCAGGGGGATGGGGGGGTGGCATTGGGATGCCGTGCCGTGCCGAGGCGTGCCGGGCCAGGCCAGGGGGTCGCGGCTCCCACCCTGCGTGCTCGGGATGCACGAGGCTGGCGGGGCACACCCCCCCCCCGAGCCCGCCCCACCCCCTCCCACCCCATCCCATCCCACCGCTCCCGCAGCTGAGGCCGGTGCTGCTCATCGCACGGGTGGCTGCAGGACTCACGCTGAGCATCGCGCGAGGAATTCCCTCAAAGGTCACAATAATCCCCAAATCCGGGAATAAATCCCGATCTGGAGGCCGCGGGTGGGAAGAGCCCTCCCAGGGCCGCCGTTTTCCAAAGGGCCGGCCAAAATTCCTGCCCCGGAGGAGCTCTGGGACCGTCAGGGCTGTGGGATGTCGGGGTGCTGAGGGGTGTTAGGGTGCCACGGGGTGTTGGGTTTCCATGGGATATTAGGGTGCCAGAGGATATATAAGGGTGCCAGGGGGTGTCAGGATGCCACAGGATGCTGGGGATGCTGTGGGATGCTGGGGTGCTGGGGGATTATTAGGGTGCCATAGGGTGCTGTGGGAATGGGGGAGTGCCACGGGATCTCAGGGTGCCAAGGGGTGCTGGGATGCCATGGGATGGTGGATTGCCTCAGGATATTAGGGTACACTGGGATACGAGGGTGTCATAGGGGGCTGGAATGCCGTGGGATGTTTGGGTGCTGCAGGATATTCGTGCGCCATGGGATGCTGGGATGCTGTGGAATGGTAGGGTGCTGTGGGACTATTAGGGTGCCATGGGATGCTGGGGTGCCAGGGGATGTCGGGGTGCTCTGGGATGTTGGGGTGTGCCAGGATGGTGCCGATGGCTCAGCAAAAATTATCCGGACGGTGCTCGCAGGAATTGTGGAGGAATTAATTCCGAACGTTGATTAATCAGCCGTAATGAGCCTGAGCTGGGCCGCTGCCGTCAGGGGGGGCTGGGACTGTGTGAACAGGTCAAGGGGCTCGCAGTGTCCCCTCGGTGTCCCCCTGGGGACGGTGACTCAGGCGCTGAGTCACGGCTGTGGTTTCCTTCCCCTGGAGACCCCCCCCTTCCGTCAGGGGCAGCCCAGTGTCCCCTCCCGGGGGTGGCTGTCCCCTTTCCCTGCCCTGGGAACCGGGATGGACCGGAGGGATGCAGGAAGAGGTGAATCACATTAGGAACCTCCCTGCTCGCCAGGGCGGGCTGAGCCCGGGCACAGCTCAGTGCACCCATGACAGGGAGCACAATATCCTGATTTGGGGTTTCTTTCTGGGGTAAAACAACCGGGGCAAAGCACCAAAGCAACAAAAGCAAAGCACCTTCTCGGCCCTGCTGGGCCCCTGCCCTGAGTGTGTCACCCCCAGACCTCTGGGTGCCCCTCCGGGTGCCCACCCTGGCACCCCCTGCACCCCGGGGTGGGCAGGTTGGACTTTGCAGCAGCCGTGGGGGTGAGGAGAAACTGAGGCAGGGACTGGGGAGGCCACACCGGGGGGTGGGGGTTCGGTTTGGGGACAGGTATGTGTTCAGAAGGAAAAGAGGGGAACTACCTCGCCATGGAGTGTGAGGCCGTGGCAGGGCGGATGGGGAGGTGCCAGCGCCTCACTGTGCCAGGAAAGGAGGGAAACTGAGGCAGGGGGTGGAGGGGGTCGGCTTCAGCCCTTTTCCATGCCAGGCATGGGGGAAAATGAGCCACGGGATTGGGGGGATTCAGTGCCAGCCCATCCCGGTGCCTGGGATTGGGGAAATTGAGGCAGAGGGTGGGGGGCTCGGTCTGACTCCCCCTTCATCCCAAGGACGGGGGGAAACCGAGGAAGATGGGGGGGATCAGTCCCAGTTCCTCCCAGTGCCCAAGGTGGGGGGTTGGGGGGCCAATCCAAACCCCTCCCGGGGCTCTGGATGGGGAAAACTGATCCAGGGGCCGAGGGGGGTCCGGTCGGTCCCACCCCTCCGGCTGCCCGGGAACGCGGGGGGAATCGATGGTCCTTTTCGTGGGGGTGGGGGGCACACAGAGGCAGGCGGGGCC
>NW_020958716.1:0-3514 GCF_003031625.1 Empidonax traillii | reverse complement strand
GGGCAGAGGGGACCCCCAACCCACCCACCCACCCACCCTGGGGTGTTGGGAGTGGGGGGGGGCAGACACCTGCCACAGTGACAACCCCTCGGGGACACCAAGCTCTGCTTGTCCCCAGTGCCTGGGGGAGGTGGGGGGTGCTGGTGGCACTCGTGACCCCTCTGTGCTCCCCCCAGGTTCCCCCAGCTGGGTCTCTCGGGGTCCAGCAGGGCCAGATCCTGCTCTGGGGATGCTCTGGGAGGTGGGGGCAGGGGGATGGCTGAGCCCTCTGTCCCGTAGAGGTGACGGTGGGGATGGGGTGTGTTGTCTTGGGGGGTGCCCCTCTTTGTGCCCCCCAGCAGTTTGACCCGCAAAGTGACTTTGGGGGCGGCTCTGGCCAGTGCAGGATCCGTGCCCAGGGTGCCAGATCCCCGGCAGTGCTGTATGTCCCCCCAAACACCCACCCGTGGGTGCTGAGCGTGTCCCCCCCGGGTGCCGGGGTCCCATCCCGGTGGGTGCCGGGGGGCTGAGCACGGGCAGAGGCTCCACAGACCCCCTTTTGCAGCGTCCCCAGGGTGACACGGGAATTGGGTCACCGCTGTCACCGGGGCACGTGGCTGCAGTGGGGAGGTTTTGTGCGTGGGGGGGGCTGGAGGTGGTCCCGGGGGGGGGTTGGATTCAGCTCTGAGGACCTTGAGGGGCAGCTCAGCCCCCCCAGCAGCAGCGCCAGTGCTGACAGTGTTTGAGCTGCTCACCCCCCCCTCCCATCCCATCAGCCCCCCAACTGTGTTTGCTGCCGTTCCCATAAACAAAGAGAAATCACCCAATTCGGCCCCCCTGACCTCACACAGGTGTGTCCATGCGTGTCCACGCGTGTCCATGTGTGTGTCACGGGTGGCCGTGCTGCTCCCCACGGCAGAGCTGCCCCCGTTGGGGGGGGGGGGGGGAGGAGGGGGTCTGCAGGGACCCCCTGTACTCCCAAAAACCAGGCTCCTGGAGGTTTTACATCCCTCCAAAGCCTGCCAGGAGCCCCAAGTCACGGGGCAGGGCGGTGATGGGGTGTCACCATCCCCTCAGCCACGTGAGGCTTTGGCTCCCAGTTAAACCAGTAGCTCTGTTCCCACCCGCTCTTCCACACCGGTGCCGGAGGCTCAGCCCTGCCACGAGGCCCGTGCCGGTGCTGGAGCTCTGGATGCAGCTCCCTGCTGCAGTGCCGGATGCGGTTTGTATCCTTAGACGAGCCGGAATATTTTTAATTAAACCTGCCAGTTTGGATGCGATTTAATTTTTCAGCGGGCTGAGCTGCACCGGGCCCTTGGAGCATCTCCCGCTCCGGAACCGGATCTCAGATCCTCTCAGGGGGGGTTTGTGCCACCAGGGCCTGGACACGGCATTATCCAGGGTGGCTTTTCCGTGCTGGCATCTCCTGCGGTGCCAGGCAGGTGGGATGGCGAGTCCCGGGCCGGGATGGTCTCCTGGTGGTGTCGGCGCGGTGGCATCCGATGCGTTTCGGCAGCATAAACAATAGTAAAGAAAACCAGGAGCGGTCCCAGCTCCTTCTGGGAGCTGTGCCTGGGTTGCCTGTTCGCACCAGGCATGGCTGGATCACCACCAGCATCTCGGGTGCTGCATCCCAGGAAGCTCCGTGGCCTCTCCTTCCCATCCCCAGGATGGTGCTGGAGGCGTCTGCTGTACCCAAAAGGATGGTCTTGTATCCTGGCAGTGCCCAGTCCCACAAAAAACGGGACACAATGGCCCTGGGGACCCCCCCAGCTCATTCCAAAGGGACCTCCAGGCTTGGGTGGCATCCCCCAAAAAGGGTGGTGGGGGTTTGGGCTCCCTGAGCGAAGCAACGGGGCGAGGAAGAGCAGTGGGCTGGCACAGAGGGGATCCCGGCGGGGCTGCCGTGTGCTAACGGGATTTTACTCCCTATTTAATTACAATTTTGTCAAATTAAAGGAAAAAGAAAAAGGAAGGGGGAGGCAGATAAAGAGATCCCTCTTGTCTCTTTGTGCCTGTTCCCAGCAGCCGGTTAATTGAACAGCGGCTGGTGAAGCCACCGGTCCCGGGAGACCCCAGCGCTGGGGTTTGGCGTCACACCTGGCCCTTCCAGTTCCTCCCAGTCCAGCCCAGTTGGCTGGCGGCGTGGCTGTGGCTGTGGCTGTGGCTGTGGCTGTGGCTGTGGCTGTGGCTGTGGCAGTGTCGTGCCGATGCGCCGTGGCTAATCCTCACTCTTCCCCGTGTAATCCCGCCCGCCGGGATAATCCCATCAATCCCATCAAACCCGCCAGCGCTGCGGCCGAGCTTCAGCGCCGGGTTTGGCGCCGGCTGGATCTGGGGAGGGGGGGACACGGTGGCCCCTCGACGGGATGTGGGGGAACACAACCCTCACACACGTCACAGCTCATGCACACACCTGCACACGTGTGATGGCCCATGGACACACCTGCACATGTGTGTGATACACCATGGACACACCTGCACACGTGTGATATACCATGGACATACCTGCACACATGTGATGGCCCACTGACACACCTGCACATGTGTGATATCACATGAACATACCTGCACATGTGTGATACCACATAGACACACCTGCACATGTGTGATACCACATGAACACACCTGCACACACGTGACACCTCATGTAACACCTGCACATGCATGATACCACATGAACATACCTGTACACGTGTGATACCCCATGGACACACCTGCACACGTGTGATATCCCATGGACACACACACACACACACACACACACATGTATACCCCACACCTGCACGTGTGACACCCTTTTCACAGGTACCTGCACACGCATGTGATGCCCCATGCACAGACACCCCCACGCAGGTGACACTCGACACACACACACGTGTGACATGTGGTGCACACCCCAACACATACACGCACACGGCACCTGCACGCAGGTGCCACCCAGTGCCCACACGCTGCCAGCTGGTGCCCACACTCCTGCACACGTGTGTCAGCTGCTGCTTGTGCCAGCTCCTGCACAGGCACATGGAACAGCCGGTGCACACACACTGACATGCATGTGACACCTGCACATACACGCGTGACAGGTGGTGCACACGCGTGTGGCACCTGCACATACACACTGGCACCTGCACACACGCGTGTGACACCTGCACACACACACACAGAGGACACATGGCACACACGTGACACCTGTTGCACACACACATACATGGCACTTGACACACACACGTGACACCTGCACACATGACACATGGTACACCCCCCCACACACACACACACGACACCCCATGCACACCCCCTCATGCACAGGTGACACCTGGTGGCACACCTGGCAGGGCCAATGCAGGGACGAGACCACCGTCCTGCCCTGAGGACTCGGGCTGAGGACCCGCGGTGGGGGTGACAGTGGTGGCAGTGGGGTGACAGTGACAGTAGCGGTGGCAGCGCTGTGGCGGTGACAGTGAGGTGGCAGTGGCGGTGTTGGTGGCAGTGAGAGAGGTGGCAGCGCTGTGGCGGTGTTGGTGGCAGTGAG
>NW_020958715.1:8770-12534 GCF_003031625.1 Empidonax traillii | reverse complement strand
AAAAAAAAAAAAAAAAAAAAAAAAAAAAAAAAAAAAAAAAAAAAAAAAAAAAAAAAAAAAAAAAAAAAAAGGCGCAAGAACATGGGATAATACAGCTATGGTACATGTATAAAAGCATTTGTCAGCTCAGATCTCTGTTTGGAAACAGGCTGATTAATAACAGCAGACAGTAGGTGACAGGGAGGACTCTACAGTGCACACAGACTACACAAAAGTTAACAAAACACTGGATAACATTGCTAAGCAAGTTTGGTATTGGCACATAAAACTAACACACAACATTCTGCTGGGGTACCAGCAGAAGACAGCCTAACAACAACAAAGCAAGCCACCCCCTCCCAGTAAGCAAACAACTAACTGATTTTCTTCAGAAAGAACTGATTCCGTGATCCTCTGAGTCCCTGCTGTGCAGGCAGCAGAGCCTCCAGACATGCTCATGCAGCCAGGCTTGCTGCTGCTCCTCTCAACCACAACCAGAGCACATTAAGAAGATACTCTATATTAGTCACTTCATTGTTTAAGGAAAAATGCATACCAGGGAAAAGAGAAGGACATAATTCTTTGTTTTGCATCAGACTTATTTTTCTTTCACCCTCAGGACAGGGAGAGAACAAAGCCTGGGCTGGACCGGTGGCTGCCAAAGCCCCATCAGGCGTCCTGCCCCTCAGTGCCTTCCCCAGGCACCAGCAAAGGGGACACTCAGCTTGGAGACAACAGTGTCCCCAAATTCAGCCACACTGCAGACTTTTCCTCCCTGTCCTGGCTCCCTGGGGATGAGCTCCCCTGGGGTTGTGCTACACGTCCCCCATCTGTCCCTGCACTGTGCAGGGGAGCTGTGTGGCCGTCCTGGGGGAGAAGGAGTTAGTTCAGGCACCACATCCTAACAGGGCATTCAACAGCAAAGCTGCATCACAGAGTCACAGAACCCTTTGGGTTCTAAGGAACCATAAAGATCATCTAGTTCCAACACTGTGGGCAGAGGCATCTTCCACTAGACCAGGTGGCTCAGGACTCTCTCCAACCTGGCTTTGGACACTTCCAGGAATGGGGCAGCTACAGCTTCCCTGGGCAACCTGTGTCAGTGCTTCATCACACTTGCAGTGAAGAATTTCTGCCTTATATCTAACCTAACCCTGCCCTCTTTCAGAGTAAAGCCATTCCCCCTTGTTTTAGCACTACATGCCTTTGTGAAAAGTCCCTCTCCAGCTCTCTAGTAAGTCCAGAACAAGATGATGGTGGGCTGGACTGCTCTGGAACTGCCATCAGCTGGAAAGACAGCCATGCTCCTGACTGGTCCTGCAGAAAGGACTCAGCTGCCTCTGCTTTTAAAGATGGGCTCATTAACAAACCCAGTAGTGACCAGGAAAACCTTTCCTCAGCTCGATGCTTTTGGAATCATTTATGTATCTCCTGCCACCCATCTCTCTCCACCTCTCCTCCAGCCATCCCTGGCTTCCCACAAGGCTCCAGGGAATTGCTCCTCTGCAAGTCCAAGCCCCAGGAGCACCCAACAGTATCCCTGCCATTTAAATTCTGAGTTCTAGCTGCACCTTTGGGAAAGCAGGAGGATGGCCATGTTCCTTGCTATTCTTAAGAAAAGCGTTTTCACAGCTATTGTGGGGCCCAGGTCCTCACCTGTCCAGTTCAGCCTGTTTGGGAGGTAACTCTCCTCTCTCTTAGGCATCAAAAAAACCCCGAGACATCTGTGTCTGTCATCAGTTTGGACTAACACCCACTTAGTGCAGGATCTGCATCACTGGAATAAGACAGGTTGAACATCAAAGTTGGGTTTTTTTGAAAGTACACAGTATCTGCACAGCTTTGTTTGTGTTGAGGGAGTGGCTGGATTTTAGGCAGCTTCTTTCTCAAAGGCTTTTTGTTAATAACTAAATGAAAAACCCAGAGCTGAGGTTTTCCCTTTAAAAAACAAGCCACTGAGATTAAGGATATGAAGAAAATTCAGTCTCTTCCTAACCTAATTGTACTGAGGCACTGACTTCAGGGTTCCAAAATTACAGATGTATAATCCAAGACAATGAACTCTTTACTGAAGGATTAGCAAACCATGCAAAACTGATTCCTTATTCAAATGCCTTGCAATTGTAAGGGCATCTGTTCCACTTTGCAAGTCATCCCAAAGGCTTTGTTTGTTTTTACTGCCTGTTCCATTACGAAGACAGGGCACTTTGCATTATTTTCACACTGTGTAATATGCACTATTGTTTAGTCTGATAGGGGACACTCAACGAAATTCAAAAAATGTTTTTAAAAAACCCTTACTTTTCTTTTAAGTTATGATACAAGCCCTGTCAACTATTAAAAACTGGAACTGTTCTTAGCCAAAAGCTCAGAATGTAACCCAAAACACCAAGACCTGAAGAAAAAAAAAAAAGGCATTTATGCAGGTTTAAATAATATTACTAACACAAAACAGTTCAGCACAAATGATGCCAGAATCAGGACTGGGGACTAGCAGAGAGCATGGTGCCATCATTCCAGCCTGCAGAATAGCTCTGGAAACCATTTAAAATGTCACAAGAGGGAGGATGGATGGAGTGCCTGACCTTTGGAAACTGAAGGGTGGATCTCAACTAAAATATCCCAGTTACCCTGAGCCATGCTACTCCTGCAGGGCCAAGAGGGATGCTGGCCCACCTATTTCGTTCAGAAGAAAAGGCAAAAAATTAAACTAAAGAAAAAAAAAGTAATTAAAAAAACTGTCCCTATCTGCCAACACACCAGCCCAATGTAAAAGCTGCCAAACTGCTCTGGAAACAGGCAGCCCTCCCTCAGATCAGTAGATAACAAATCCTGGATGATATCCCAGGCACAGGCTTGTTTCCTAACACCAGATCCTTGCAGGAAACCCCAAACCTAAACCCCCAAACGCGCTGATCCCGTGGATCTCCCCGGGCTGCCGGCTCCAAGGTTTTACCTGTCAAACTGCCACCACAGCTACGCCACGGCAAGCTGCACGAGACTGAAATACAAACTGAGAAAACAGAGTATCAAGCGTCAAGAGAGACAAGAGAAAATGATGATAGTGGTGAAAATGATGTTTGCGCAGGAGCTGGTCCTGCACGCTCAGCAGGGCTGTCACTCAGGAGATGCTTCTCCCTGTCCTGCCAGCGATGCCTCCGGTGACAGGGACACGGGAGCAGACAAGATCTTCACAGATCGCAGGGAGGATGACCCATCCCCGTGCCCTTGGTGCAAAAAGGTCACTGTATACTCAGTTTCTAAAAGGCAAAAATAAATCCTCTCCACGGCTCAGCTGCAGAAAAACTCCGGAGAAGTACGGACCAGGAGGATCTGTATTTTGATGCTCCAGGAATTGGGACATGGAGTTGGAAGGAGCTCAGATAGGATGAAGAGGTCTGAGTACCAGCTCTCCAAGTACCACTGAGTGCTCACAGCAGGGATCCCTGCCTTCAGCTAACATTTTGCCTCAAATTTGTCATGGTTCTTTTTAAAATCATGGCACTTGCTCATACAGAACCACTACTCTGTGCTTTTCACCAAGAAATTTAAGTCACTTGAAGCACAGAAAGATCAAAACCAAATGCCTTGATTTATGAGTTCCACGCAAAGCCACAGGAAGAGTAAAAAAAAAAAAAAAAAAAAAAAAAAAAAAAAAAAAAAAAAAAAAAAAAAAAAAAAAAAAAAAAAAAAAAAAAAAAAAAAAAAAAAAAAAAAAAAAAAAAAAAAAAAAAAAAAAAAAAAAAAAAAAAAAAAAAAAAAAAAAAAAAAAAAAAAAAAAAAAA
>NW_020958715.1:6697-8474 GCF_003031625.1 Empidonax traillii | reverse complement strand
AAAAAAAAAAAAAAAAAAAAAAAAAAAAAAAAAAAAAAAAACAAAAAACCAAACACCTGAAATAACTAGCAAGCATAGCTTGTGTTTGGAGTTAAGTAAAGGAATGTAAATAAAAAACTTGGTCAATTATTTTAAAAAACCTCAAGAGAGGTCCCAAGGATCGTACCCTTGCCCACAGCCCAGACCTTGCTAATGCAATAGAAAATGCCCTCGAGGCAGCAGCATCTTCTCAGCTTCCACATTACCTTCAAACTGAGCCATGCTGAAATCTAATGAATGAGAGCCCAAAATCATCAGTTCTGCACAGCCACGATTTACACCTTAATATCTTTACACCTTAATGTAGCTGCCCTGGGGCAAATGTTTCCCTGTGCATGCATAGGCTGCCAAAGGAGTAAGTGTAATTCTCAGGCACCAGATAAAGAGATACAGAAACAGCCAGAAGAGATGCATGAATGATCACAGCCTGACCTGAACCAGAGGAAAATGACAATCCCAAACCCAGGAACAGCAGTGAGCTGGTTTGGCTTTCAAACCTGTTAGAAAAAGTTCTTAAATTTCTAACATGGAAGATGAATTTTAAATCTCATGATAGCAGGTCAATAATTCACTCATACAGGAGTTGTAACTCGGTCTTAAAAACACGGAACAACGTGCAGGACAGTGTTAACATCATATTTTGCAATGATGTTGAATGACTGTTCATAATTAGACTATAATTGTGATTTAATTGCTCTGTGATCTGACTGGCCATAAAGAGGGAACCAGGAGTCCCATCTCAATGGCTGGAAAGATTAACTTTATTGTGGAAAAACATAATCCCATTTCGTGCTGTTAAAGAGATCATATTAATTCCTAGAAATTTTTATAACAGTCAGGATGTGGCTCTTGGGCTCTAACATCCATCTCTGGGGTGCTACTCATGGCACGGGAGAGGATGGATGACTGGTTTGCCACAAGCAGGGTCAGCTTCTAAATCCTGACAAGTACTTCACTGTGAATTCAGGCACAGTAAAGAGAAGGTCTTCCTCGTGGCAGTATTTTAATATAAGATATACACATTCCACAACTACTAAATGCAGTACTATTTTAAAGAAAGAAGATTACTGATTTGAGGCAAATTGTGTTCAAAGTGAGAGAAAAAGAGACTGTCTTCTTTTGGTTTACATTTCAGTAGTGACTAGTCCAATGGTCACCCAGCAGGTTAGAGTTGAAAACAGGCCTTATAAATCCAAAACGCATGAACATCACCCGAGTTTTCAGCTGGCAAATCTTTCTCTCCACTTCAAATCCACTTGGGTCCTAAAAGAATTTGGGTCAGATGGAAGAACGACTTGCAGAATTCAGCGTGCAAGTGACTGGCAGTCAGCGAGCAAAGGCTGAAGGCAAACACTTTTTGGAGCTCATGCATGACCCTGCAGAGGTAAACTGGGAACAGCAAGAGCCACTCTCTAAACAGCCTCTCCCTTGGCTGGCCCAGAGGCAGCTGCCTGCACATCAAACCCGAGCTCAGCTCCATCCCAGGGCACCACACAGGCATCAGCCCTTGCTACAGGGCTCTGCAATGCCAGGCACCAGCACTTAGCGCGGGATGTTCAGCATCACCACTTGCAAAGTGACACTCTGCTTCCCTGTGTTTGCTAAACCACTGAACACGCAGGAATTTACAGATGTATCAACTTATCCTTTGTTTTACAAAAAGAAAACCTCCAAAACCAAACAGGAATTCTCTCACGAGCTCTCTCAGGAAAATAAAAATACCAGCTCACACAAACTT
>NW_020958715.1:0-4221 GCF_003031625.1 Empidonax traillii | reverse complement strand
AAAAAGAAAGGAAACTACAATCCTACCAGGTGCTTGGTTCTTGGCTCTAGATGAGAATGATACAAGGTTCAAGTGCCTGCCCTGACTTCCAGCAGGGTTTTTCAGGGAAACCCAATCAGTATGCTAACACTCAGCTCTCTGCCCCTTATTTTGACCATATCCAGGGGCTGAGGCACATTTACCACCAAGTTCTGTCATTTGCAGTATATTCCTAGGACATGTTTTTATTTATATTAACGCGTGTTTCCAAAACAACAAAAAGTTTGATCACAAATTGCTTGGCTGGGAACGCTTTTTTTATGCACCTCCCTTCATCCACCAACACCGATCACATTGCAACACCACAACCTGTATTTTTAACACTTCTGCTAAAACAATCAGCATACTCAAAAAAAAAACCCTCTGCCTAATTTCCTCATACTTTTCTTCATGCTTTTCTCCCCCTCCTGCCTGGGCAGGGAAAACAGCAGGCTCAGTTTCCCTTCCCACTTCCCAGTGAAGCAGAGGGAACGCAGCAGGGAAAATACACATTTGTTTAAAGAAAACTGTTTTTGTTGGGAGTTTGACATTGTCTGCTGGAATATTAATACTGAGTCTTGGAAAGGAATAACTAGTAGCTGTGCTTGGGTAGATCGGCTCTGGGGCAGGTGGTAGAGGGGGCCTGCATAGCCACAGCTCGGCTCCTCTCTGACACCCTATCACTGCGATCTGCTCTGGCACTGGAGGTTTGAAGGATGGCCGTGAAACAAGTGTCTGCAGTCCTTCAGCTCATCAGTGAACCCAGGGACAAGACTTCAGGTGACAGTCTTGCCAGTTGGCCATAAATTTTGTCTGCAGCTGGGCTGAGCCAAGCACAGGGAAAAAAAAACCTCTCCCACCAAAAGACACAGAAAAAAACCCAACTTTGGGATACATACACGTGTGGATGACAAACTTTACCCTAGGGAATCTCTTGGGCGACACAAAGAAAACTTCCCTTCCTTCCTCCCCTTGGAGCTGACCTCGGGATGCTCCTTTGCCTCACACAGCTCCAGGTGTCCAACTGCAGTCCTGCTCATCCTGCCCATCCAACCAGCCTCGGTGGCTACGGCAGCACCAAGTTTCCTGGCACTAAACTCAAATCCTGCCCTGGAAGTCACAAGCCCTTTAGCCAAGCCTGTCAGGTAACTTGTTGAGCGACTGTTGAGTGTACACGGATGTGAAGTGGCTTCTTTTTAATCCAGCATGGGAGGACTCTTCCTATCCTCTTCCCCAGTCAAATGGGAGAGCTACCTGTGCATGCCTTCACCTGTGCACTGCAGGGCAGCACGGCTGTGTCCTCAACAGCCCACCAGGACAAATCGAAAGAAGGGGGAATGGAAAATCTGAGCTGCCTTTCAGCCAGAGAGGGAAGATCGAGGAGGGTCCTAGCTTTTCCTTCCCACGCCGGCAGCCGGCAAACACATGCTGCACTTTCTGAACAAGACTCCAGTCATCACCGAACAGTTCCAAAGGATGCTCAGCTACCGGAGGAGGGGATTTCTGCCACATTCCCCCAGATGTGGAATATCCTCAGCCTCTCCAGGGGTCAGCCGGGCTCCCCGCGCCACGCGTGGGTGCCCCACAGGGAGCGCTGACGGCTCCTTTGGGAAAGTCTCACGCAATTGCTCACTGGGCTTAACGCAGGGCAGGGAACAGCCGGGCGGCTGCAGTAGGGCTCAGGACGACGAGCTTCATCATTATCATCATCATCATAATCAGGACGATGATGCCTGAGCATCAGTGCCCTCGCTAAAGGAGCGCACACGGGTGGGTGCACTGACACCCGCGCTGCCCGGCTCTGCCGGGGCCCTGCGCTGTCCCGCAGGGGCTGATGCCGGACCGCACTCGCACCCGGCACCGCAGCAGCGTCCCGGCACCCCCACGGGCAGCGCCGAGCGCGGTCCCCCCCGTCCCGCCCCGTCTCTCTGCACTCCCCCCACTCGCACCTTGTCGGACGGCTTTCACCACGATGGGGTCCTTGCAGCTCCGGATCACCTCCAGCACGTCGTAGAGCGGCAGCCCCGAGACGCGGACCCCCTGCACCTCCAGCAGCAGCTCCCCCTCGCTCAGCGCCGCCTCGCCGTCCCCCGCCGCCGCCGCGCCCGCGTAGGGGAACTCGCCGTGCTCCGCGCCGCCGAGCAGCGCGAAGCCCAGCTGCCCGCCGGGCCCGCGGGTCAGCGCGCACTGCCGCACCCGGCTGGACCAGTGGTTCTTCTTCTGCACGACCCGCGACATGGCGATGCGCGACCCTCCGCGCCCGCGGGGCGCGCTCGGCAGGTGCGCGGGGACCGGGGCCGGGGGAGGGAGGGGGGCGCGGACCCGCCGCCCCGCTCAGGCCATCGCCGCCCGCACCGCCCCGCGCCCGCGGAGGGCGCGCACCGCCTCCCGCCCGCCCCGCTCCCCTCTTATCGAAAATAAATAAATAATAATTTAAAAAAAAAAATTAAAAAGCGCCCAAAAAAAGGAAAAAGAAAAGAAAAAAAAAAAAAGCAAATCCGGCAGCCGCGCGGGTGTAGCCGCCTCCTCCTCTCTCCGCGGGGCGCGGAGCCCTTTTGGGATGGGATGGGGTAGCGGGGGGGGGCGATACAAAGAAAGCGCCGCTTGTTTTGTTCCAGTTCGGTCCGTCCCGCTCCGCCGCGCTCCGCGCCGCCAGCGCAGGCGCCCTGGCACGGCCCGCCCCGGCACGGCACGGCCCCCGCCCGCTCCCCGCCCCCGGCACGGCACGGCCGGACCGGCTCCTCCCCGCCTCCACCGACAACTTTCCCGACGGGAAAAGTCCGTGCCGGCGTCCCCCCGGGGCGGTGGCGAGAGTGAACCCCTCCGGCAGGGAGAACTCCCTCTGCGAGAGGGGCCGGGGGCGCGGCTGATCTGCTCTGGGTACTACTCCCCCGGAGATGCTCGTGTTCTAAAGGAGAACTGACTTCTGTCAGTCCTTTGCTTTCCCGGTAGGATTTCTAGGTTTTTTTTCCCCCAGCCGCAGAACTCTGCAATCACTTCTCACCTGCGCTTTCCAGGTGGTTGTTACTTGAGAGCACACAAAGTCCAAGTCCCCAGGAAAAACTTGCACAAGCCCGTCATTAAAATGGTATCTAAGTGCTTGCGCAAGGCTTGAGTGAAAGTTGTGCTCCGAATCCTCCGCTTTTTGATTGAGTGCTTGAATTTGAGACATCAATGACGTTCTCAAATTTTCCTTTCCCTTAGTGATTGTTAAGAAGTTGGACAGATGGATAGCGAGGTCTGTCTGCTGGGAAAGGGACAGGCATCCATTTGTTTGTCCTTGGACACAACTCTTCAAAGTTACTGAGAACTGGTGCAAAACTCTAAAAGGGGAAAATAAGTAAGCATGCACGTACCAGCTGTCCCTTCCAGGTCATGCTCCGTCCTCCCAAAACTGAAAGCCAGGCCTCATTTTGAGCAGTCTTATGCATGACCGAACCCCTTCCAGCAAGGAATTCATTTGTCAGATGTGTGCGTGCCCTATTTTGCTGCTAATGGGGACTGAGAAGTGACACAGGGTAACAAAGAGCCTGGTCTGGCTCCCTGCGCTGCCACAACTCGCGCTCAGCCGCTACAGCCCGCAGAGTCTCACTGCTGTCCGCGTCGCTCTCTCGTCTCGCATCCTTCCAGCCAAGCGTTGTCGTGGTTTTGCTTTGGGTCAATTTTGCTTTCCACCCCCCACACAATTATTGCTAGTTGAGAGTAAGTTTTTGCAGACAAAAGAGAGACAGGATTTGGGGAAAAATAGTATAAACATTTATTACTAGTAAAGCAAAAACTACTAATAAATTAAAAACTAAAGAACTATATCTACAACAATTTCTACTCAAGTTGAAGTGCTATATATATACAGAAATACTTCTTCCCCTTTTATACCAGTCCAAGGAGAAGAAGTAGTCTCATTCTGTATCTTTGGAGTTCCAGTTCTCTCCCTCTAGCAACAGATCCGCAGCAGCAGCAGTACTTTCATTGCAGTTGGAACTTCTTCTCTCTCCCCCTTGCTCTGTGTTGGCTTCCAGGGCTGGGCTTACCCCCCTCCTGGGCTAAGACCGAAGGCTGGGGGTTACCCAGTCTTGAAGGGTCTTCCTTCCATAGGCTTGCAAGGGGACACTTGCTTACTATGGATCTTCTTCCACAGGGTTACAGGGGATAATGGCTTAAGAGTTCACCCCTGTTTCCCTATGGAGGTCCCTCCCCATGGGA
>NW_020958714.1:13506-14522 GCF_003031625.1 Empidonax traillii | reverse complement strand
CCAAAGAACCAACGCCCCACACCCCCCCAGTGCAGCCCCACCCATCTGCCATGGGACTCTTTGGGAAGTCACGGCCTTTCCCCCAGGAAAGAAAGCCTGGAACCTTCGGGTTTCAGGTGCAGTTGGTGGGCCACCCTGGGCACTCCATGGGCAGCAAGAGCTTTCTGTCCTGGCACCTTTTGTCTGGCAGGAATCTTTGCCCAGATTCCAATTTGGCAGTGGGACTGACAATTCCAGCGCGGGGCTCCTGCAAGCGAACGACAGCCCTGCCCTCCAGGAAAGACACCCCTTCCCCTCGGTCTCTTTTCCTCTTCCTTCAAATCCAACCTGCAGGGCAGCTTTCTGCCATCTCTTCTCTTGGGAATTGGGAAGATAGACCCACTCCCATGTTTAACACCTCAGGCAAAACCACCCTGGTAACACCTTTCCCAACCTTCCCCAGCCTTTCCCAAAGCCCAGATGTGGAAAGAACAAGTGCCCTTGTCCCTGGCTGTGCTGCTGCGCTGGGAGTCTCTTCCGTCCAGCTCTGCACACAGGCACTGCCCCTGCAGCTCCAGAGAAGGGCTGAAGAAGCATCTTCAACACAGAAATCAGGGCAGGTGTATCAGGGATTGTTGATATTTTTGGGTCTGTGTTTGGCCCAGCCACCTGCAAAAGTTTTGTTCTTTGCCTGCCAAGTTCACTGATAAACGGGAACTTTGTCCTTGGAGAGAGTTTCTTGTCTAAACTGTTTTAATTGGTGTTCTGTGATCAGCTGGTTGTCTGTAGGGGACATTTGAAGGAGAAACTGAAGAGGAGAGGATGAAGTAAAGCCCCCAGACCCAAATAGATCAGCCCCCTTGAGTGAAGCAGCGCAAGTGCGAGGGGAATCCCCACGTTCTCCCGCGTGGCTGAAGGGGGGCACTCACAGAACGGGGGAGGGACCGAGGGCCTCTGGCTGGGCGGTGCTGCCACACCGGCCCAGGGAGACGTCCCCGGCTCAGGGGATAAAAATGCAGGTGGCTCGTGCTCGGGGC
>NW_020958714.1:7762-12555 GCF_003031625.1 Empidonax traillii | reverse complement strand
AAATGCAGGTGGCTCGTGCTCGGGGCTCTCAAGCTTCACAGGAAGGACAACGTTGCCTTCTGCGGGGACGCCGCTGTCTTTGTGAGCCTGCTGACCCTCCGAGGATGCAGCCTCTGCTGGGGGGAATTCTGGTTATCCTGGGGTCGGTAAGACAACCTCGTAAAACACACCTGAGTGAGTGGGGGTTTCACTGAGGGTTTAGTTCACTCCTCTCCTTTCCTGTCTCTTGGGTTCCCGTTTACTTGGCCACTTTCTGTAATAAATATTGGGTTTATTGTTGAGCTTTCAGCAGTGTCTTGGTTTTCCATCTCGGCATCCTTTCAAACTCACCCCGTTACGCTGTGCTGACACCTTTTGTCTGGAAGGAATCTTTTTTCCTATGCCATTTGGGGTCTCAGACTGACAATACCACAGAAAGGGTTCTGACACCAAACACATGCATTTCCACCCAAGAAAGAACGCCCTTACCCTCCATCTCCACTGTGCAATTGGTGAGCCACTCTCGGCACTCCATGTACACATAGAGCTTCCTGTGCTGGCACCTTTTGTCTTGGAGGAATCTTCATTCTTATTCCATTTTAGGACTCAGACTGAGAATTCCAGCACAGCGGTTCTGACACCAAACAAATGCATTTCCACCCAGGAAAGAAAGCCTGTTGTGGTTTTGAGTCTAGGCCTTTCTTGGTAACCAGGTTTTAACCACGGAACCAAGGCCATGTTCTAAGTGTTCCATACAATTTGTACATAAGCAAATGTATAAATAAGAAGGCAGAGGCAGGTCTCGCTCTTTTTCTTCCAGCGAACTGACAGTGCAGGTTTTTTGCTCTCATTGTGCCTGGGTGAAGGAGTGAGGCCTCATGCACCTGGTTGGCCTGGAAAAGCAAAAAGTGCTGGCGGTTGTTGGTGCGGTTCTCTGCTGTCTTGAGGAAAGTATTTGGGTTATGGTTCAGCTTTAGGGTTCAGATTTGGGTTTAAGGTCAGGGTTAGGGTCAGGGTCATGGTTAGGGTTAGACTTAAGGTTCAGGCTCGGTTTAGGGTTAGGGTTGGAGCAAGGGTTAGGGTTAGGGTTAGGGTTAGGGTTAGGGTTAGGGTTAGGGTTAGGGTTAGGGTTAGGGTTAGGGTTAGGGTTAGGGTTAGGGACTCTGACAATTTCTGCACAGGGGTTCTAACACCAAAGAAATGCATTTCCACCAAGGAAACAAAGCCCTTCCCCTCCATCTCTCCTGTGCAAATGATGAGCCACTCTTGGCACTCCATGCACACATGGAGCTTCCTGTGCTGGCACCTTTCGTCTGGGAGGAATCTTCATTCTTATTCCATTTGAGGGATCAGACTTGTGGAGTGCTGAGCTGAAAAAAGACACACTATGGACAAACCATACTAATTGGCCTCAGTTAGGCCTGCCCCTGACATAGCCAGAAGCCTCTTTGCAGGCAGTGGAAAGATACAGGAGCAGTGATACCAGACTGCAGGAATGTAAACAAAGAGAAACCTGGGACAAAAATAAGGAAGAGTTTTAGTAGAAAACCAATGTCTTCATATCACATGGACATTTGTGTGCACCCAATAGGCAGTGTGTCAGTAATGCACGCTCGGTTCGTGGGTTACAGCAAATAACCAATAGTTTGAAAGTGATCACACCCCGGGGGGCAGTGAAAGTGTATAAGAGGTTGGGTTATGTAAATAAAGCGGAACATTTGCGTAAATCATCCTGATTTGTGTGCAGTTTGTTCTGGAAGCTCCTCTGCCGACATCCACGTTATATCACAGCTGTCCCTTTGTTGTCACCAGTCCCCTGTGACGTCACTTGTCCTCAGTGATGTCACTAATGTTTTTGTGATGTCACCTCTGTCCCCTGTGTTGTAACCCCTGTCCCCTGTGATGTCACCAGTAGCCCTGTGACATCACAGCTGTCCCTTTGTGTTCATCAGTCCACTGTGACATCACTGGTCCCCAGTGATGTCACTGCTGTCCCTGTGATGTCACCAGTGTCACCGATGATGTCACTGGTGTCTCTGTGATGTCACCTGTCACGTCACAAATGTCCTTGTGACATCTCGGCTTTCCTTTTGTGGTCAGCAGTCCCATCTGACATCACTGGTCCCCAATGATGTCACTTCTTTCTCTGTGATGTCACCACTGTCCCTAACAGTGCCACCATGTCCCTATGATGTCACTGATGTCCCCAGTGAGGTCACCGGACCCCTGTGATGTCACAGATGGCTTTCTGCCATCACGGCTGTCCCTTTGTTCTCAACACTCCCCTGTGATGTCACTGATTTCCAGTGATGTCACTGACTTTCCTGTGATGTCACTGACTTTCCTGTGATGTCAACCCATCCCCTCTGATGTCACCAATGTCCCTGACATTGTCACTGGTATCACCGTGTTGTCACCCCTCTCCTTGTGAAGTCATTGATATCCCCTGTGATGTCACCAATGTCCCTGTGACATCACAGTTGTCCCTTTGTTGTTAGCAGTCCCCTGTGACGATCACTGGTCGCCAACAATGTCACTTCTGTCTCTGTGATGTCACCACTGTCCCTAGTGGTGGCACCATGTCCTCATGATGTCACCAATGTCCCTATAATGCCACCAGATGCCTTTGATGTCAGTGATGTCCCTGTGACATTGCAGTTCTCCCTTTCTTGTCACCAGACCCCTGGTCCCCAGTGATATCATCAATGTCTCTGTGATGTCACCACTGCCCTCTGTTATGTCACCAATATCCCCGATGATGTCACTGCTGTCTCTGTAATGCCACTCTTGTCCTTGTGAAGTCACCAATGTTCCCACTGATGTCACTGATGTCCTTGTGATGTCACCCATGTCACTGATGATGTCACTGGTGTCTCTGTGATGTCATCCCTGGGTTTGTGCAGTCACTGATGTCCCCTGTGATATCACCAATGTCCCTGTGACATCGCGGCTCTCCCACTGTTGTCACCAGTCCCCTGTTATGTCACTGCTTTCCAATGATGTCACTGCTATCTCTGTGATGTCACCACTGTCCCTAGCGGTGGCTCCATGTCCCCATGATGTCACTGATTTCCCTGTGGCATCACAGTTTTCTTTTTTGGTCATCAGTCTCTTGTGATGTCAATGGTCCCAATGATTTCTCAACTGTCCCTGTGATGTCACCACTGTCCCCGATGATGTCACTGGTGTCTCTATTATGTCAACCATCTCCTTGTGAATTTTCCATTATCCCACTGACATCACAGCTCTCCCTTTGATGTCAACATTCTGCTGTGATGTCACTGGTCCCCAATAATGTCACTGCTGTTGCTGTGATGTCACCACTGTCCCTAATAGTGCCACCATGTCCCTGTGATGTCATTGATGTTTCTGTGATGTCACCAGACCCCTTAGATGTCACTGATGTCCCTGTGACATCACTCCTGTCCCTCTGTTTTCACTCTGATGTCACTGGTCCCCAATGATGTCCCTGCTGTCTCTGTGATGTCATCACTGTCCTCTGTGATGTCACCATTGTCCTCGATGATGTCACTGCTGTCTCTATGATGTCACCCCTGGCCTTGTGAAGTCATCGATGTCGGCTGTGATGTCACAGATGTCCCCGTTAATGTCACTGCTGTCTCTGTGATGTCACCACTGTGCCGAGCCGTGGCACCATGTCCCAGTGAGTAACAACACTCACACCACAGTCAATTCTGATATCTCAAATCTTTTTGGGTTTTTTCCTTTTGTAGATTTTAAAACTAGTTGTGTAGTGAATATATTTTAATGTAGCTGTATTATAACTCTTATCCTTAGGAGAGTAGTTACACATACCCAACCCTACTACCCCATTTCATATCATTCCCTCTAAACTCTGTTTTCAGTCTTCTTTTCAAGGTAGAATTGTAGAAAAACATCTCAGGACCTGGACCAGAAGATATCAGCCAGACACAGTGATATTCTAGGCAGAACTCTTTAGGAACTCCCAGGATTGTGTGTGCTGTGAAGAAGATGAAGATGAGGAAGAAGGGGTCCCAAAGACACCAAACCCAGTTCCTGAAGGGCTGTGTCAGGGGGCAGAATGGGGCAGAACCAGGGCTGCATAAACCTGGGATTGGATGGACCTTCTTATAAAATCCTAGAACCCCTGTCTGGGGGGGCACACATGGTGTGTGTTCCTCTAGGCCTAACAACTCATTAAAGGACCAGGTCTCTTTATCTTATCTCCTACCTAAATTGGCCTGGAGTCTTTTTCTCCATGGTCTCTTAAGGCAACATTTTGTGGTTTTGCTCTGGGTCAATTTGCTCTCACCCCACACCCAAGTACTGTAAGTTGAGAGAAGGTTTATGCAGACAAAGGAGACCTGATTTGGGAAAATAATATGAACATTTCTTACTAGCAAAATAAAACTAAAGAACTACATCTACAACAATTCTACTCAAGTAAAAGTATGTCAGCCCCAAGGCAGGGCTGGGCCTACCCCCCTCCTGGGCTAAGATCAGAGGCTGGGGGTTACCCAGACCCTGGAGGGTCTTCCATGGGCTTGGAAGGGGACACTTGCCTATCACGGATCTTCCCCACAGGGTCACAGGGGATAATGGCTTTTGAGTCCACCCCTGTTCCCTGGGGAGGTTCCTCCCCGCGGGAGAACAGTCCTTGAATAGACCTCTCTGGCATGGATCTAGCATGGATCCCTCACTTGGATCCCAACATCTTACCCAAGCCGTTCTTGCTCCAGCGTGAGGTTCTCTCAGGGTCACAAATCTCCAGCACCAGCAGCATGGATCCCTCACTTGGATCCCAAGCTTACCTGAGCCGTTCTCACTCTGGC
>NW_020958714.1:1958-7438 GCF_003031625.1 Empidonax traillii | reverse complement strand
CACACATCTCCAGCACCAGCAGCATGGATCCCTCACTTGGATCCCAAGCTTACCTGAGCCGTTCTCACTCTGGCGTAAGCTCTCAGGGTCACAAATCTTCAACAGGACTCTGCCTCATTTCAGTCCTTCTCATGAAGTCTCGGCTTCCTGGTACATCCACAAGCTCCTCTGTGAGCCACGTGGGGGTCTCCTCACCCCAACAATCTTCCAAAGGTAGCAGGGATTTATTTTTCAGTCTTTTCCCTGCTGAAGAGAGAGAGTGAAACGGGGGAGAAACAGCCCCCCTCTTCAAAGTTCTCTCTCCTCCAGCTGCCGGCTTTGACTTTGGACACTTTGTTATCTCTTGGCTGGAATTTCTTCTGCAGCGTTTTTTTTTTCCAAGCAGTCAGTCCTTTAAAGTTTTTTTCCTTTACTCTCTTACAAGAGAGAAGGGGCTTCAGTGCCACACCTGCCCCTGGTCCAGGGCCGGGGGAGGAGGGAGGCCTGGCCCCCACCTGGGGCCTGCCTCTCTCTCCCTACATGGCTCCCTAATTTCAGCTGCCACCAATTTCAACTGCTCCTAATTTCAACTGCACCACCAACCTTCTCTTCCATTTTCTTAAATATGTAATTAGCAAAGGCGTTACTAAAGTTTTGATTGGCTTTTTTCTATGGAAATTCACCTGGACAAAACCATCCTCAGCCCCAGGGGCTGCCTGGAGGGCAAGACCACGACAACAGGGGACTGGTGAAAACAAAGGGACACCCATGATGCCACAGAGATATCAGTGAAGTCAAAGGCATCTCATGACATCACAGGGACATCAGTGACCTCAAGGGGATGTGGTGCCACCTCTGGGGACATTAGTGACATCACAGAGACAGCAGTGATGTCACAGGGACATTGGTGACATCACAGGGGACTTCAGTGACTTCACAAGGGCAAGGGTGACATCACAGTGACACCAGTGACATCATCAGGGTCATTGTTAACATCACAGGGGACAGTGGGTGACATCATCAGGGTCATTGTCAACATCACAGGGACAGTGGTGACATCAAAGGGAGATGGGTGACATCACTGAGGACCGGTGACATCACAGGGGACTGGTGACAAAAAAGGGAGATCCGTGATGTTACAGGGGCACCAGTGACTTCACAAGCACAGGGCTGACATTATAGAGACACAAGTGACATCATCAAGGACATTGCTGAAGTCACTGGGGACAGTGGTGACATCACAGGGACAGAGTGACACCATTGAGGAACAGTAACATCACAGGGGACTGGTGACAAAAAAGAAACAGCCGTGAGTCACAGGGAAATCAGTGACATCAGAGGGGACATCGGTGACATCACAAGGCACTGGCAACAATAATGGGAAAGCTGTGATGGCACAGGGACATTGATGACATCACAGGGGACATCAGTGACTGCATAAGGCCAGGTGTGACATCACAGAGACATCAGTGATATCACTGATGACACTAGGGACATCACAGGGACATCCATGACATCACTGGGGACCAGTGACATCAGAGGGAACTGGTGAAAACAAAGGGACAGTTGTGATATCATAGTGACATCAGTGACATCATTGGGGACATTGGTGACTTTACAAGGACAAGGGTGACATTACAGAGACACCGGTGACATCATCAGAAACATTGGTGACACCACAAAGGACTTTGGTGACATCACAGAGACTGAAATTACCTCATTGGGACCAGTGACGTCACAGGGGACTGTTGACAACAAAGGGACAGCAGTGATGTCACAGGGACATCGATGAACTCACTGGGACATGGTGCCATGGCTCAGCACAGTGGTGACATCACAGAGACAGCAGTGACATCATTGAGGACAATGGTGACATCACAGGGGACAGTGATGACATCACAGAGACAGCAGGGGCATCACTGGGGACCAGTGACATCAGAGTGACAACAGAGGGACAGCAATGATGTCACAGGGACATCAGTGACATCAATGTGACCTGGTGACATCACAGGGACATCGGTCACATCACAGGGAAATGGTGGCACTGTTGGGGACAGTGGTGACATCACAGTGACAGCAGTGACATTACTGGGGAGCAGTGACATCACAGGAGAATGTTGACAGCAAAGGGAGAGCTGTGATGTCACAGGGACATCGGTAAATTCACAAGGAGAGGGCTGACATCATAGAGAAACCAATGACATCAACAGGGACAGTGGTGACATCACAGGGACATCAGTGACATCATTTTGGACAAGTGACATCACAGGAGACTGATCACAAGAAAGGGACAGCGCTGATGTCACAGAGAAGTTAGTGACATCATGGGGACATGGAGCCACACCTAGGGACAGTGGTGACATCAGAGAGAAAGCAGTGACATCATTGGGGACCAGTGACATAACAGGGGACTGGTGACAACAATGGGAAAGCCGTGATGTCACAGGGACATCGGTGACATCACAGGGGACATCAGTGACTGCACAAGGCCAGGGGTGACATTACAGAGTCAGCAGGGCATCAGTGGGGACATCTGTGACATCACAGGGGACATCGATGGCTTCAAAAGGCCAGGGGTGACATCACAGACACCAGTGATATTATCAGTGTCACTGGTGACATCATAGGAGACAGTGGTGACATCCCAGGGACATGGGTGACATCACTGGGGTCATTGGTGACTTCACAAAGACAGAGGTGACATCAGAGAGACACCATTGACATCATCGGGACATGGGTGACATCACAGGGGACAGTGGTGACATCACAGAGACAGCAGGGACCTCACTGGGGACCAGTGACATCAGACTGACAACAGAGGGACAGTAGTGATTTCACAGGGACATTGGTCACATCACAGGGACAGTGGTGACATAAAAGGGGTCTGATGACATCACAGGAACGTTGGTCACATCACAGGGACATGGTGGCACTGCTGGGACAGTGGTGATATCAACAGGACAGCAGTGACATCACTGGAGACCAGTGACATCACAGGGGACTGCTTACAGCAGTGGGAAAGCTGTGATGTCACAGGGACATTGGTGACATCCCAGGGCATGGAGGTGACAACCCAGAGACACCAGTGATATCACTGGGGACATTGGTGACATCACAGGGGACAGTGGTGACATCACAGAGGAACCTGTGAAATCATAGGTGATTGTTGCCATCAAAGGGAAAGCTGTGATGTCACAGGGACATCAATGACATCACAGGGACATTGGTGACAACACGAGGACATGGTGCTACCATTGGGGACAGTGGTGACATCACAGAGACAGCAATGGTGTCACTGGGGACCAAAAATATCACTGAGGACTGGTGACAACAAAGGGAAAACCGTGATGTCACATAGATATTGGTGACATCACAGGGGACCTGGATAACAACACAGAGACACCAGTGATATCATGGGGGACATTGGTGACATCACAGGGGATGGTGGTGACATTACAGGGACAGCAGTGACATCATTGTGGACCAGTGACATCACAGAAGACTGGTGAGAACAAAGGGGCAGCTGTGATCTCCCAAGGACATCAGTGATGTCACTGGGGACATCGGTGACTTCACAAGGACAGGGGTGACATCATAGGGACATCAGGGACATCATAGGTGACACTGGTGACATCATAGGGACATCCATGTAATCACTGGGGACCAGTGACCTCATAGGGGAATGGTGGCAACAAAGGGATAGCCGTGATACCACAGTGACATCAGTGACATCATTGGGGACATTGGTGACATCACAGGGGATATCAGTGACTTCACAAATGCATTGGTGACATCACAGAGAGACTAGTGACATCACCAGGGACATTGGTGACATCACAGGGGCCAGTGGTGACATCACTGGGATAACAGTGACATTTTGGGGACAAAGGTTCCACCCCTGGGGACAGCAGTGACATCACAGGGACAGTGGTGACATCACTGGGGATGTTGGGAATATTTGGGGGCTTTTGTGAGGGCACCTCCCCTGCCACACGGCACACAGCACACCCCAAAAAGTGCTGGGACCCCCCTAAAACGATGGGAAAGGGGTGGGAGAGGTCAGAAGAGTGAGGAGGGCAGCGGGGCTTTGGTTTCCTGTCCCCTCCTCCGTGTGACAGCGTAGTGTCCCCACCCTCGGGTCCGTGTCCCCAGCCCTGCGCCCCCCCGGCTCTGCTGGGACATGGAGGGGGACCAGGTGGGCTCCATGGGCTGAGACTGATGGGCTGAATGGGGGCTGAGGGGAGCCCCCCGTGTCCCCGGGGTGCAGGGACTGGGGGGTCGTGTCTGCTGGGCCCCCCGAGCTTGGTGGAGGACAGGAACTCCAGGGGGTGGTGCTAGGGCGGGATGATGCCACCCCTCGGGTCCCCAAGAGCTGCTCAGGGTGGGGAAACTGAGGCACAGATTGAGGGAGGAGGGGCTGGCAGGGCTTTTCTCCAGGCTGTGGTTGGCTGCTGTGCCACCCCCATGCTGGGACCACCAAAAGAGGGAGCAGAGGGATTTTGGGGGTCACCCAGTTCCTCCTGCTCCTGTGCAGGGGGGTCTGCAGCAGTTTCGGTCGGTCTCACCAGGAGGCTTTGCCCCAGGACACCCTGCCTCGGGCTCTGGGGGTGAGGGATCTGCTGTTGCATCACGGGGTTGGTACCATAATAAACAGCTGTCACCGTGCATATAGAGATCAAATCAGAAGGCAGGGACTTGTTTTGGGAACAAGGCAGAGTCTTACACGAAGTATAAAAGGACGAGACGTCCTGAAAATCTGGGAAGTTTATAAGAAAGATCATCTGGGTTTCCAGGCACCTCTAAATGGGTCAAATGAATAACAGGGACTGTGGTGACAGTGATTATAGTCTTTCATGCATTTCTGTGAACTGTTGTACTAATGTTTGTAACCCAAAGTATTACAAAGCTTATCAGGGAGACTTGCTGGAAATTTCAACAAGTCTCAGAAGAGGGAAATGTCAGGAAAATCTTTACAAAAACTCTAAACCAAATCCTAACACTAATCCTAACCCTAACCCTAACCCTAACCCTAACCCTAACCCTAACCCTAACCCTAACCCTAACTCTAACCCTAACCCCAAATCCTAACCCTAACCCAAACCCATAACCCTAACCCCTAACCCTAAACCCTAATCGTAAACCCTAATCCTAAACCCTAATCTAAACCCTAATCCTAACCATAACCCAAACCCTAAGTAAGCCTAACACTAACTCTAACCCTAAACCCTAATACTAACCCTAACCCTAAACCCTAACCCAAACCCATAACCCTAACCCCTAACCCTAAACCCTAACTCAAACCCATAACCCTAACCCCTAACCCTAAACCCTAACCCAAACCCATAACCCTAACCCCTAACCCTAAACCCTAACCCAAACCCATAACCCTAACCCCTAACCCTAAACCCTAACCCAAACCCATAACCCTAACCCCTAACCCTAAACCCTAACCCAAACCCATAACCCTAACCCCTAACCCTAAACCCTAACCCAAACCCATA
>NW_020958714.1:0-1525 GCF_003031625.1 Empidonax traillii | reverse complement strand
TAATCCTAAACCCTAATCCTAACCCTAACCCAAACCCTAAGTAAGCCTAACCCTAACTCTAACCCTAAACCCTAACACTAACCCTAACCCTAAACCCTAAGCCTAAACCCTAACTCTAACCCTTACCTCAACCCTAACCCTAACCTGAAGCCTAACCCTAACCCCAACCCTTATCCCCTTACCCATAACCCTAACCCGTACCCCTAGCTGTGGAGTGCTAATTAATAAAAAGCACCATGAACAAACCCTACTAACAGGCCTCAGTCTGTCTGAGCAAGAGGCCTGCCTGCTGCCTGTGGGAAAAGTACTGGCATTGATAACAGGCTACAAGAATGTAAACTCTTGAGATAATAAGGAGGAGCTTTTGGAGAAAGACAATGATTTCATATCACGTGCACAGGTGCACGTACCCAATGGAAAGGGTGTTAGTGATACATGTTTGGCTCATGATTTACAGTATTTAACCAATAGTTTGAAGGTGTTCAAGCGCAGCAGGGCTCTGAAGATATATCAGAGACTGAGTTATGTAAATAAAGTGGAACACCTGCTTAAATCATATTGCTTTATGTGCGTTTGTTCACCGTGAGCTCCTCTGCCCATAGCCATCCAGCACCTTGGGGGGTGACCTGGGGGGCTTGGGACTGAAAACCCCTCGGGGTTGTAAAATGCCTTGAGACAACACCTTCCCAGGGCACACAGAGCTGGCAGGAGCCCAGGCTGAGTTGGGCAAAGCAAGCCACTCCTGGTTCTTTGAAGGCTGAAATCACCTAAAGCCGGGGAAGGGCAAATGGGGCTTGACTTTGCTGGGAGGAAACTGCCCCAAATGGGGCATTTGGCTCTCCCCAGTTCCCGGCCTGGGCAGGAACTCGCTTGGTTTGCACAGACTCGGCTGCTGCGATGGAGCTGCTGCAGCAGAGAGCGGAGGGAGGCACCAGGAGAACCAGCTCCTCTTTTGGGGAGGTTGTTTCAAAGCTGTGCTGGAGTTCAGTGTGTGTGGGCACTAAATTAGTTCCAAAAGCCATGGGGGAGTGTCACAGCCTGCCCTGCCAGGCCAGAGTAACCTTTGTTTGATTATTGTATCCCTTGGGGTGAATTAAAGTAAAACAATCCTGGCTGATCAGTGTTTGCACAGAGAGAGAGCATTTCTTTGGGAACAGTTGGGCTGCAAAGGAAAACAGGTGTGGAGCCCTTTGGGTTGTAATACAGTCACCCAGGGAAATGTGGGAGGGAAAAGAGAGAAAGAGAGAGAAGAGAATCAAAGTCACAGTCGCCCCTCAGAGGGCTCTGCCCAAGCTGGTTGTTGTCCCCGGGGTCCTGGTGCGTCGAGGAGTGCTGGGGGAGAGAAGCCCCCGCAGCACAACATGGGGTGGGTTTCTGTCCCCTCCCAAACCCTCCTGGGGCCTCCCCTGGGTGTGTTTGGGGCCCCTTTGGCAGGGGCCGGAGGTGCTGGTTTGTGCCAAGCCTTGCCGGGCTGGGCAGGGGGTGCTTGGAGGGCAGCCCTGCTAAGAGGCCTTGTCGGGGCAGT
>NW_020958713.1:10440-12565 GCF_003031625.1 Empidonax traillii | reverse complement strand
CCCCTCGCGCGGCACCTTTTTTTCGGGGGGGGGGCGTTTTTTTGGGTGTTTTTTTTTTTGGTTATTTTGGGGTTTTCTGGGGGTTTTGTATCTTTAATTTAAAGGCACAATAAAGACTCTGATTGGTCCCCACGGCTCTCTCCGCTTGTGGGCGTGGTCAGGGGGGGAAGGGGGGGGAGGATGTCCCAAATCCTCGAGAATCCCCCCCAAAAAAAATCCTCAGTTGTGGCCATTTTGGGGATCACAAATCCCATCATGCCCCGCGGCTCCCATAAAAGGGCATTGAGGCCACGCCCACCCCGGAACTCCAACTCCCATCATGCCCCGTGACCACCATAAAAGGGCATTGAAGCCACGCCCACCCCGGAACTCCCATCATGCCCCAGCGCCATTTCCTGCCCTCACGGCTCGGCCGCCATCTTGGATTTCAAATTGAAGTGAAATCCCCCGTTTTTTTCCTCATTTTCAGTGTCAAAACTGCTGGAAAATGCCCCCTTTTTGCCTCTTTAGGATCGGGAAATGTCCCTTTTTTGCTGCATTAGGAGCGGCCGCCATCTTGGATTTCAAACTGAGGTGAAATCCCCCCTTTCATTCCACATTTTTTAGGCTTTAAATTTCTCAAAAATACCCATTTTTTACTTCCTTAGGACCAGGAAATGCCCCTTTTTTGCCTCTTTAGGAGGGTTTTACACCCACCCCGGAACTCCAACTCCCATCATGCCCCGCCGCCATTTCCCACCCTCACGGCTCGGCCGCCATCTTGGATTTCGAACTGAAGTGAAATCCCCCCTTTTATCCCCACATTTTTTAGGGTTTAAACTGCTGGAAAATGCCCCTTATTTGCCTCTTTAGGAGGGTTTTACACCCCCCTGGGATCTACAACTCCCATCATGCCCCAGCGCCATTTCCCTCCCTCACGGCTCGGCCACCATCTTGGATTTCAAACTGAAGTGAAATCCCCCCTTTTATTTCACATTTTTTAGGGTTTAAACTGCTGGAAAATGCCCCCTTTTTGCCTCTTTAGGATCGGGAAATGCCCCTTTTTTGCTTCATTAGGAGTGACCGCCATCTTGGATTTTGAACTGAAGTGAAATCCCCCCCCTTATATTTCACATTTTTTAGGGTTTAAATTTCTCAAAAATACCCATTTTTTACTTCCTTAGCACTGGGAAATGCCCCTTTTTGCCCCTTTTTAGTAGGGTTTTACACCCCCCTGGGATCTACAACTCCCATCATGCCCCGCCGCCATTTCCTGCCCTCACGGCTCGGCCGCCATCTTGGATTTCAAATTGAAGTGAAATCCCCCGTTTTTTTCCTCATTTTCAGTGTCAAAACTGCTCAAAAATGCCCCCTTTTTGCCTCTTTAGGATCGGGAAATGCCCCTTTTTTGCTGCATTAGGAGCGGCCGCCATCTTGGATTTCAAACTGAGGTGAAATCCCCCCTTTCATTCCACATTTTTTAGGCTTTAAATTTCTCAAAAATACCCATTTTTTACTTCCTTAGCACTGGGAAATGCCCCTTTTTGCCTCTTTTTAGGAGGGTTTTACTCCCAACCAGGAACTACAACTCCCATCATGCCCCAGCGCCATTTCCTGACCTCACGGCTCGGCCGCCATCTTGGATTTCGAACTGAAGTGAAATCCCCCCTTTTTATCCCCACATTTTTTAGGGTTTAAACTGCTCAAAAATGCCCCTTTTTTGCCTCTTTTGGAGGGTTTTACACCCACCTGGGATCTACAACTCCCATCATGCCCCAGCGCCATTTCCCTCCCTCACGGCTCGGCCACCATCTTGGATTTCGAACTGAAGTGAAATCCCCCCTTTTATTCCTCATTTTCAGTGTCAAAACTGCTCGAAAATGCCCCTTTTTTGCCTCTTTAGGACCAGGAAATGCCCCTTTTTTTGCCTCTTTAGGAGGGTTTGTGCCCACCCCAGAACTACAACCCCCATCATGTCCCAGTAGAAGAGAAATTAATTAAACAGAGGCGTTAATTGAAAGGGGGAGGGGTTTATTGGGGGGGTGGGAGGGGTTTTTTTGGGGGGGAGGGTGGGCGGGGCCTTTTGGGTGGCCCCTCCCCCATCTCCCCGAATCTCACACGAGCTCCCCCTGAGGGGTCACGAGGG
>NW_020958713.1:6350-9406 GCF_003031625.1 Empidonax traillii | reverse complement strand
CACCACCCTCACCTCCCCCTCTCCAGCCCCTCCCCCAACCCCCTCACCTGGGGGGTGTCGGGCGTGGCCTCCAGGGGGCGCCGCCCCCTCCCCCACCGGAAGTAGGCAAGCCCCGCCCCCAGCACGGCCAGGAAGGCCCCGCCCAGCGCGCCCAGCGCCCCCTCCAGGACGGGAACGGCCGAGTCCTCCCGGCCAGCAGGGGGCGCCGCTGGGGGTGGGTCGGGATGGCGGGGGGGCTCCTCGGGGGCCTCTGAGCGAGAAAAACGTCACTTCCTCTCCACTTCCTGTTCACTTCCGGGTCATTCCCCAGCATTTCCGGACCCGCCCCCTTGGCCCCGCCCCCTCTGTGGCGTCATTTCCGGTTCGTACCGGAAGTGGTGGCTGTGATCCTCAGGGGGGCGCTGTCGCCGCGGGCGTTGCGGGCGCGCAGGGTGACGTCATAGGGCGTGGCCGGCAGGAGCCCCCCCAGGGTGAGGGCGTGGCCGGAAGTCAGGAGGGCGGCGGTGGGGGGAGGGGCGCCGGGACCTTCCGCTCTGAGGGGGGAAGGGGGAGGAGTCAGGAAAGGGGGAGGGGCCGTAAAAAGGAGGGAGGGGCCATTAAGGGGGGGGAGGAGCCACAAGAAAGTGGGAGGAGCCACAAAAGTGGGAGGAGCCACAAAAAAAGGAGGGGAGAGTCCAACAGGAAGTGACCGAACCCACCGGAAATAGGGGGGGGGGAGGGGCCACAAGGAGGACTAAAAGTGTCGTAAAAAGCACCAAAATGGCACTGAAAGTGATAAATTCCCCACTGGAAGTGACGTCGCGATCACAGGAAGTGACGTCATTGCCACAGGAAGTGGCGTTTTAACACAGGAAGTGAGGTTATTTTGACCAGAACCCATATTATTGGCCCAGGAAGTGAGGTGACGTGAACCGGAAGTGGTGTTATGAGACCCGGAAGTGACGTCATCACACCGGAAGTGACATCATTTTTCACAGGAAGTGACCCCAAACAGCCCCAAATGGGGTCACAATGGGTGGGGGAGGCTCGGGGGGGGGTGAAGGGCGCCCCCTACCGCAGGAGGAAGTGCTGCTCCAGCCCCCCGTCGAAGCCCGGGCGCCACGAGAGGCTCAGCGAGGTCGGGGAGACCCCCGAGAGCTGCAGGGAGTGGGGGGGGTCCGGACGGTCTGGGGGGGAAAGGTCAGCCCAGTGCTCCCAGTATGGACCCAGTACCCTCCCAGTAGCATCCACTCCACTCCCAGTGCCTCCCAGGATAGTCCCAGTAGCACCTGGTATCTCCCCAGTGCTCCCAGTATGGTCCCAGTACCCTTCCAGTAACTCCCAGTCTACTTCCAGTGCCTCCCAGTATCTCCCCAGTGCTCCCAGTATGGGCCCAGTACCCTCCCACTAACTCCCAGTCTACTTCCAGTGCCTCCCGGTATCTCCCCAGTGCTCCCAGTATGGGCCCAGTACCCTCCCACTAACTCCCAGTCTACTCCCAGTGCCTCCCAGTAACTCCCCAGTGCTCCCAGAATGGTCCCAGTATACTCCCAGTATCTCCCCAGTGCTCCCAGTATGGGTCCAGTATACTCCCAGTATGGGTCCAGTATACTCCCAGTATCTCCCCAGTGCTCCCAGTATGGGCCCAGTAGCCTCTCAATGCTCCCAATGTCATCCCAGTCTGATCCCAGTATCTCCCAGTATGGTTCCAGTAACTCCCAGTGCCTCCCAGTATCAGTCCAGTGCCCCCCTGGGTCATCCCAGTCACTCCCGGTGCCTCCCAATCCCCTCCCAGTCCCTCCCAATCCCCTCCCAGTCCCTCCCAGTCCCTCCCAATCCCCTCCCAGTCCCTCCCAGTGCCCCCCAATCCCCTCCCAGTCCCTCCCAGTGCCCTCCCAGTGCCCTCCCAGTACCTCCCAGTCTGAGCCTCATCTCCCTCCGGGCCGTTCCCCTCCCGTTGGTGGCGACGCAGACGAAGCTCCCGAGGGTCCCGTCCCCCTCCCAGTGCTCCCAGTGCTCCCAGTCCGGGCCCTGGGGCACGTTTTGGTACCGGTAGCGGGGCCTGGGGGTGGCCCCGCCCTCCTGGGACTGGTGGAACTGGTGGAACTGGTGGAACTGGTGGCGCAGGCGGCTCCGGGCGCCGGTGACGTTGGGGAGGGTGAGGATGGAACTGGTCCAGGGGCCCTCCCGCCACTGGTGGGACTGGAACTCCAGACTGGGGGAGAGTTGGGGTCACTGGGAGGGACTGGGAGGGGATTGGGAGGGGATTGGGAGGGACTGGGAGGGACTGGGAGGGACTGGGAGGGGATTGGGGGAGGAGTGGGATGGACTGGTTTATACTGGGAGGGACTGGGATGGGGCACTGGAAGCACTGGGAGTCACTTGGAGGGGACTGGGAGTCACTGGGGACACTGGGAGTCATTGGAAGGGACTGGGAGGGACTGGGAGGGGATTGGGTCAAACTGGGCCCAGTGCTCCCAGTCCCTCCCAGTTCCCCCCAATCCCCTCCCAGCCCCTCCCAGTGCCCCCCAATCCCCTCCCAGTCCCTCCCAGTCCCTCCCAGTGACCCCCAGTCCCCTCCCAATCCCCTCCCAGTCCCCTCCCAGTGCCTCACCCCGGCTCCCCGGTCCCCAGTGGGTGTCCCAGTCTCTCCCAGTTCAGCTCCACCCCCGGCACCCCCCGGGCCCGGCACCGAAGCTGCGCCGACGTCGCCCCCTCGGGGACCAGGACCGTGACAGGCCCCGCCCCTCGCGATGGCCCCGCCCCCTGCGATGGCTCCTCCCCCTGAGGAGGCCACGCCCCTTCCTCAGGCTCCGCCTCCAGCTCGGGGCCGTCTGGTGAAGGGGGGAGGGGTTAAATTTGAGGGGGGAGGGGCCTGTCAATGGACACGCCCATTTGGACACTCCCCCTATAAATAAGCCCCTCCCTCCCAATTAAGACACTCCCTCCCAATTAAGCCCCTCCCCAAAACCCCACCCCAATTAAGCCCCTCCCACCACAAATAAGTCCCTCCCTCCCCAAACAAGCCCCTCCCTCCCAATTAAGCCCCTCCCTCCCCTAAATAAGCCCCTCCCTCC
>NW_020958713.1:2917-4878 GCF_003031625.1 Empidonax traillii | reverse complement strand
TGACCCAACCAGCTCTGGGGCCTGTTTTCCCAGCGAAATCAATAAATCAATAATACATTAAATTATAAATAAATGTAATATAATGATATTCTAAAAATAATATAAATATATAATCAATAAACCAGTAACATATTGATATCTATCAATCAATAATATACCGATCAATAAATATTTTGTTGTTTTTCAGGCATAAAATTCTGTCTAAATACAGTTTTATCTGCTTTTTTTTGGGGGGGGATAAATTTGGCGCCCCAGATGGGACGTAAAGTAGCTTTGCAGTAAATGAAATAGAGTTTTTGGTGAACTGTATGCAATATGAATATGGATGTGGTTATGATGCAATAATACGAATATTGTAATTAATGATGCAATAATATGAATATGGATGTGGTTATGATGCAATAATATGAATATTGTAATTAACGACGCAATAATATGAATATGGATGTGGTTATGAGGCAACAATATGAATATTGTAATTAATGATGCAATAATATGAATATGGATGTGGTTATGATGTAATAATATGAATATAGTAATTAACGATGCAATAATATGAATATTGTAATTAATGACGCAATAATATGAATATGGATGTGGTTACGATGCAACAATATGAATATTGTCATTAATGACGCAATAATATGAATATGGATGTGGTTATGATGCAATAATATGGATATTGTAATTAATGACGCAATAATATGAATATGGATGTGGTTATGATGCAATAATATGAATATTGTAATTAATGATGCAATAATATGAATATTGTAATTAATGATGCAATAATTTGAATATTTATGTGATTATGATGCAATAATATGAATATTCATGTGGTTATGATGTAAATCATCGCCAAACCTGTCTAAACTAACTCACTCTGACCCAACCAGCTCTGGGGCCTGTTTTCCCAGCGAAATCAATAAATCAATCATATATTGATATCTATCAATCAATAATATATCGATCAATAAACACCTCGCTGTTTTTTAGGCATAAAATTCTGTCTAAATACAGTTTTATCTGCTTTTTTTTGGGGGGGGTGGGGGGGGGGCATCAATTTGGCGCCCCAGATGGGACGTAAAGTAGCTTTGCAGTAAATGAAATACAGTTTTGGGTTCACAGTGAAAGTGTTTCGATTAACCCTTCCTGTTTCACTGGGACCGCCAAATCCCACCCTGGGACCCCTAAAAACCACCCAAAACCACTCCTGGGACCCCCAAAAACCACCCAAAACCACCTCAAGAGGTAAAACAGGCCCAAAGCCAAGGGTTTCTTGAAGATCAGATCTTAAAGGAACCCCCAACAAACACCGGGCAGAGAACCCCAACGCCCATAAATCTCCTCCAGGGGAGAGCCCAAGGTGACACCTCAACAGGTAAAACGGGCCCAAAGCCAAGGGTTTCTTTAAGGTTGAGTAATCAGAACACAATAAAAAGAAGGAAAGGTCACAAAGGGTCACCCGATGAAGAGGAGAGAATCTGAGACCCCCACGAGGAAGTAAAAGGCAGGATCTGCCACCAAAATATCCCTTAAAATGGAGACCACGCCTCAATCTCCGCCCCTGACTCCGCCTGCTATGAATATTGTAATTAAATGATGCAATTATATGAATATTGTAATTAATGATGCAATAATATGAATATGTATGTGGTTATGATGCAATAATATGAATATTGTAATTAATGATGCAATAATATGAATATTGTAATTAATAATGCAATAATATGAATATGTACGTGGTTATGATGCAATAATATGAATATTGTAATTAATGACGCAATAATATGAATATGCATGTGGTTATGATGTAAATCATCGCCAAACCTGTCTAAACTAACTCACTCTGACCCAACCAGCTCTGGGGCCTGTTTTCCCAGCGAAATCAATAAATCAATAATACATTAAATTATAAATAAATGTAATATAATGATATTCTAAAAATAATATAAATATAT
>NW_020958713.1:0-2250 GCF_003031625.1 Empidonax traillii | reverse complement strand
GCAATAATATGAATATGCATGTGGTTATGATGTAAATCATCGCCAAACCTGTCTAAACTAACTCACTCTGACCCAACCAGCTCTGGGGCCTGTTTTCCCAGCGAAATCAATAAATCAATAATACATTAAATTATAAATAAATGTAATATAATGATATTCTAAAAATAATATAAATATATAATCAATAAATCAGTAACATATTGATATCTATCAATCAATAATATATCAATCAATAAATATTTCGTTGTTTTTCAGGCATAAAATTCTGTCTAAATACAGTTTTATCTGCTTTTTTTTTGGGGGGGGGATAAATTTGGCGCCCCGGATGGGACGTAAAGTCACTTTGCAGTAAATGAAATAGAGTTTTTGGTGAACTGTATGCAATATGAATATGCATGTGGTTATGATGCAATAATATGAATACTGTAATTAATGATGCAATAATATGAATATACGTGGTTAGGATGTAATAATATGAATATTGTAATTAATGATGCAATAATATGAATATGGATATGGTTAGGATGCAATAATATGAATATTGTAATTAATGATGCAATAATATGAATATTTATGTGATTATGACGCAATAATATGAATGTGCATGTGGTTATGATGCAATAATATGAATATTGTAATTAATGATGCAATAATATGAATCTTGTAATTAATGATGCAATAATATGAATATGGATGTGGTTACGATGCAACAATATGAATATTGTAATTAATGGTGCAATAATATGAATATGTATGTGGTCATGATGTAATAATATGAATATTTATGTGGTTATGATGCAATAATATGAATATTGTAATTAATGATGCAATAATATTAATATTGTAATTAATGATGCAATAATATGAATATTTATGTGGTTATGATGCAATAATATGAATACTGTAATTAATGATGCAATAATATGAATATGGATGTGGTTACGATGCAACAATATGAATATTGTAATTAATGATGCAATAATATGAATATGGATGTGGTTATGATGCAATAATATGAATATTGTAATTAATGATGCAATAATATGAATATATGTGGTTAGGATGTAATAATATGAATATTGTAATTAACGATGCAATAATACAAATATTTATGTAAATAATGATGCAATAATATGAATATTTATGTGGTTATGATGCAATAATATGAATATTGTAATTAACGATGCAATAATATGAATATGGATGTGGTTACGATGCAATAATATGAATATTGTAATTAATGATGCAATAATATGAATATTGCAATTAATGATGCAATAATATGAATATTGTAATTAATGATGCAATAATATGAATATGCATGTGGTTATGATGTAAATCATCGCCCAACCTGTCTAAAATAACTCACTCTGACCCAACCAGCTCTGGGGCCTGTTTTCCCAGCGAAATCAATAACTCAATAATACATTAAATTATAAATAAATGTAATATAATGATATTCTAAAAATAATATAAATATATATTCAATAAACCAATAACATATTGATATCTATAAATCAATAATATATCGATCAATAAATATTTTGTTGTTTTTCAGGCATAAAATTCTGTCTAAAAACAGTTTTATCTGCTTTTTTTTTGGGGGGGGGATAAATTTGGCGCCCCAGATGGGACGTAAAGTAGCTTTGCAGTAAATGAAATAGAGTTTTTGGTGAACTGTATGCAATATGAATATGGATGTGGTTATGATGCAATAATATGAATATTGTAATTAATGATGCAATAATATGAATATATGTGGTTAGGATGTAATAATATGAATATTGTAATTAATGATGCAATAATATGAATATGGATGTGGTTATGAGGCAATAATATGAATATTGTAATTAATGATGCAATAATATGAATATTTATGTGATTATGACGCAATAATATGAATGTGCATGTGGTTATGATGCAACAATATGAATATTGTAATTAATGATGCAACAATATGAATATTGTAATTAATGATGCAATAATATGAATATTGTCATTAATGACGCAATAATATGAATATTCATGTGGTTATGATGTAAATCATCGCCCAACCTGTCTAAAATAACTCACTCTGACCCAACCAGCTCTGGGGCCTGTTTTCCCAGCGAAATCAATAAATCAATAATATATTGATATCTATCAATCAATAATATATCGATCAATAAACACCTCGCTGCTTTTTAGGCATAAAACTCCGTCTAAATACAGTTTTATCTGCTTTTTTTTGGGGGGGGTGGGGGGGGGGGC
>NW_020958712.1:10148-12581 GCF_003031625.1 Empidonax traillii | reverse complement strand
TGTCACAATTGGATGCTTTTCCCATTGCTCTCCTGTCAAATTTACTTTGGTCTCTACCACTGATAATTCCTGACGTCTTGCTGTCCCTCCAGAAATCCAGAGAGGCTCTGTGCTTTTATGCCCCGATGGTATCCAGGTACACTGTGCACCAGTATCTCCTAAAGCTCGGTATCTCTGAGGATCCGATGTGCCAGGCCATTGAACCCACAAAGTCCAGTAAACCCTATTATCCTTCTCGTCCCTCTCCTTCTCCTGGCCCAAGGCAGGGCCCCTCTATTGGTCCTGGTCAGAGCATTCACTGCCTGATCTTTGCTTTGCCTCTTCAGAGGCCTTTTTGTCATCTCAGAAATGGACCTCAATCTTCTTGCGTCTTGGGGATCATGGTTTCCTTTCTAGGACATCTGCATCAACTACACAGACGACTTTTTTATTAGCCTTCTTTTGTCTTAATTCTCTCACTCGGGCTTTGAGCTTGGAAATAGGTTTGCCATCCCACTTTCTCATGTCTTCTCCCTGGGCACGCAGATAAGAGCACAGTCCATGACGTGATCTATGTGTAGGGCTTTCTCTCCTCCTGCGTGTGAAGGAAGGAGATTGTGAGCGAGACCGGGACAAAGATCTGTAAGGCTTGAGTAACTTGGTTTACAGAAAAAATACTTAATGATTTTAAAAATATGTCATCCTAATACTTTTCATGTTTTCCCACAGTGTTTGTTCCATTTTCCTGTGAGTTTTTTCTGTCTCAAAGAGGTGCCATTCAAAATTTCCAAGATACAATCAAAGTTTGCCTGAGAGAAAAGTCACCATGTTTTCTAATCTACCGGCTTCATAATATAAATATACAGAAAAATTAAATATTCTTATTTAAAACCAAAAGAAATCACTGAGATACCCACCTTCATTTCAATTGAATGCTTGAACTCAAAGCAACCATTCCCATGCAGATTATCCACAGAGCAGCAATGCCTGCTTGTCCCCAAATGTTGTCAAAGATGAAGCCTCCTCTTTTGAACTCTCAGGTGTCTCCCTGCTCCAAAGATCTGGGCTGGAGCCCAGGGCAGGCCGGCTTTGCTGCCAGGAACCTGCCAGAGCCCTTCTTAGGTGGTGCCAATCTGCCAGGCAGCGTTTCCCAAAGCTGGAGGAAGCCTGAAAAGGAAGGAAACTTCCCCAACCCCAGCCAGGCTTTTCTCAGCATCTGAGCTGCTGCCCAGAGCCTTTGGCTCCCTGCACTCAGGGCCTCCAAGGAGCTGCTGCAGAGTCCCTGGGGAGGCTTTGGCAGGAGGGGCCCTCGGGGGGCTCCTTAAGGCTTCAAGGGCCTGCAGGATTTTCAGAGCAATTTGGAGTTTGCTTTTGGTTCTGCATCTCTGAGAGCTTTGTGCAGCCATGGCCTCCAATTATCTGCTTTAATTAGTCCCCTGAGAGACTCTGTCAGTTGTGACACTCACTATAGCTCATTAATGTTTCAAGGCACTCAAGGTAAATTTGTTAAGACACTTCTTTTTGACACTGAGTCTTTGAGAGGTTTGTTCAGTCCTGGCTTCCAATTATCTTCTCTAATGAGTCCCTTGAGAGCCTTTGTCAGGAATGGCCCTCAGTGGGGCTTGTTAAAGCTTCAAGATACCACAGGTTTGTTAAGATACTTTGCCTTTTCCTTTGAGTTTTGAAGAGGTTTTTGCAATAATTGATTCCAATTCTCTGCTTTAATTAGTCCCTGGAGAGACTTTGTCAGCAGTGACACTCAGTGGGGCTCATTAATGCTTCAAGGTACTCAAGGGTTTTGAAGGAATTTTTCCTTTTGAAAGTTAGTCTTTGAGAGGTTTGTTCAGTCATGACCTCCAATTATCTGCTTTAATGAGTCCCTTGGGATCCTCAGTCAGTTGTGACACTCAGTGTTGTTCATTGATGCTTCAAGGCAGTCAAGGTAAATTTGTTCAGACACTTCTTTTTGACACTGAGTCTTTGAGAGGTTTGTTCAGTCCTGGCCTCCAATTATCTGCTCTAATGAGTCTCTTGAGAGCCTTTGTCAGGAACGGCCCTCAGAGGGGCTTGTTAAAGCTTCAAGGTACTACAAGTTTGTTAAGGTACTTTGCCTTTTCTTTTGATTCTGAGTTTTGAAGAGGTTTGTGCAATCATGGCCTTCAATTCTGTGCTTTAATTAGTCCCTGGAGAGACTTTGCCTGTATTAACACTCCGTGGGACCCATTAATGCTTCCAGATACTTTGGGTTTTCCTTCTGCCTTTCACTTATGGACAGGTTTGTACAATCTCCCCTCAGTCCCTGAGGTTCAAGGACTCAGCACCAAAAGCCCCCCGGGGCTCACTCAGATAAAGCAAGTCCTGACAAACCATGGCCCTTCCTGTGATTTCCCTCTAGTCTGGACAGTAAATTAGGAATGTTGTCTCATGGAATCAGGGGACCATTGTGACACTGCC
>NW_020958712.1:5185-8783 GCF_003031625.1 Empidonax traillii | reverse complement strand
TTTTTTTTTTTTTTTCCTTGTTCCCTGGGAAACGGGGGAAGGAGTTCAGGCTTTCTGCTGAGGCTGGAACAAGGTCAGAGGAGATCTCAGTGCTGTTTTTTTTATTCTCAGCCTGGTTGCCTGCTGTGGATCCTGTTTGGATTTTCATTGGAGAGGAACTATTTTGGGAAGGTTTTTTTCCCTTTCCCATACCCGTTGATTTCTTTTCTTAGCAGTGCTCCTTGGCACATCAAAGGGAGAAGGAAAACTACACAGCAGAATTCAACCAGCCAAACAGAGTGAGGGTTTTTTCCCATTGGGGAGGACTTTTCTTTTTTTGTTTGTTTGTTGTTTTTTTTTTTTCCCTCCCCCCTCTCTCCCTCCCCTTTTCTCAGTGTTTGTGGGGAAGGGGAGGGAAACCCATTTTCAGTTTCTCCAACACACCCTGGAGGGTGTTACCCCCTCGTGGCAATGACCAGTGATTCCACAGCGCCCCCTGCTGGCCATCATAAAGAACTGCAGGCTCAGCATCTCCAGTGATCCAACAGCACCCCCTGGTGACTGGCACAGGACACTACAAGCTCTGCATCTTTAGTGACCCAACGGCAACCCTGTTGCCTGTGGTTAGAATTGCACCAAAGGGCACAAACTGAACTGTTTACTTGTTGTCCTTTGCTTGTTTATTGGTTGGTTTTGAAGGGGATTTTGGGTGGGTATAGAAGTATTGTTTGGTTATTTTACTTGTTTTCTTTCGTTGTTTCTGCCAATACACACATACCTTTTAATAAAGGGCTGTTATTTTTCCTTTTCCATAATTTGTTTTCCTTCAACCAGAGCCTCTTAATTTTAGATTTTTAATTGCTTAGAGGGAGGAGTTTTGGTCTTTTCTCATAACTCATCCTCAGAAAAACACCTGTGTCTCTTTTAAACTGGGACAGGAGCCCTGCACTGAACTTGCTGGTGTGGTGTGGACAAAGAGTCCCATGGCAGATGGGTGGGGCTGCACTGTGACATTTTGTAACGCTGGTTCTTGGGTTTCCAGGGGCTATTCCAGAATGGAGAGGATGGGCCGTGACATCACAAAGGAACTCAGGACACACCAGAGGGCGGCATTTTGGGGTTTTGGAACGTTGGCTTTTTGGTTGCCAGGGGCTATTCCGGAATGGAGAGGATGGGCTGTGACATCACAAAGGAACCTTTGGCACACAGATGGGGTTGAACTCTCACACAGTGAGGGCTTTGGTTTTTGGTATCCACAGACTATTCCAGAGTGGACAGGATAGGCCGTGACATCACAAAAGGGCTCTAAGCACGTGGGTGGGTCTGACTGTGCTGGTGTGGGGTGTTGATCCTTTGGTTGCCAGGGCCTGTTCTGGAATGGAGAGGATAGGCCGTGACAAGTAGTGCCTGTCAGAACTGCAAAGATGGACCCACAAGAATCTTACATGGGGGAGATTCTCTGCTCTGCCCTGCACACCCCAGTGCTGGGGGTCAAAACTCAGCCTCTCCAATTCCCTCTCCTAAGGGACTTGTTCTTAGACATCCCCTCCCTACGCTCATTTCAAAAGCCCTCATGGAAATTCCCAAGCCTGTACCCGCCTCTCATCCCCTCTCTGGCTCAGAGCCCTCCACTTATCTTGCAGAGAGCTGGGCCTGTCCATCCACCTTCCAAAAGCACGTCCCTTGGGCTGGCTCAGGGGTTCCTGCAGTCCCTGGGTTCTTCTCTTCCTCACCTCCAAGAAAGGAAGCCCAAATCAATGCATGACTTGAGCAGCACATCGACCAAACCTCAACCATTCCACACTCACCATCTCAGTCCAATTGTGGTGGTTTGTTGTTTGGTTAACATATCCTTGAGTGTTTGATGAGCACGCTCTAGCACTGCTTGACCAGTGGGGGAGTGGGGGATCCCTGTGACATGGGAGATGCCCCACATGTTGAAAAACTCTTTTAAAGACTAAGAGGTGTATGCCGGTCTGTTATCTGTTTTTATCATTTTGGAGTGCCAAGGACTGATCTTGCAGATAGAAGGTGTTTTTTGACATCTTGGCCTTCTCTCCTGCATGTGCTGCTGCTCCAATGGCACCAGAACACGTGTCAATGTGATGTCACATGGATGTTTTTATTTTCCAAATGGTGAATAATGCATTATGCCTGTCTGCCAGATGTCCAGTGGGTTAATTCCACAAGGGTTTACCCCCTCAGATGGTAGAGGAGTGAGTCTCTGGCAGTCAGGGCACACAGAAATAATTGCTCTGGCTTGAGATGGTGTAAGGTGGAATGTTCTTTTGAGGGATTTTGCACTTTCGTGAAAAAAGCTGTGGGGCAGCTTTACTTTTTTGAAATTGTTTGGAACTACTGCAGTTTGGGCAAGGTGCCCTGTATCAGCTATTTGATCTGCCACATGATTTCCTGCTGGGATGGGCCCTGGGAGAGAAGTGTGAGAATGAATGTGGATTTTGTGTAATTTGTGTTTATGATGACTAATTTCCTACAGTAATGATTTGAACACATGAGCTAATTGTAATTGGAGATATCTTTTATGGATGAATTCTCAATTTGTCAGACTGCTCCAATGAGAGAGGCTGAATGGGAAACAATATTTAAAGAATCTGGAAATAGTGTAAATGCAGGTATGACTGCAGAGAGCTCTGCTGAGAGGAACCTCTTACCTTGTGTGTGTCATATACCCATTTTCCTGCTCTGAGCCAGGTGACTGCTGCGTTAGACGTTCTGCCAGAACCATCTGTGAGCACAGTTCTAGCACTTGTTAGTGGAACAGGAGAATAGTTGTGTGTGAGCTCTGGCTGAGTACGGGCCAGCAGCTGCAAAAAAGGAACAGATGGAAGGTGAACTGAAAATTGACCCCTGTAATCAGCAATGGCTAACTGAAAATCAGAGCTATGAATCTGCAATTGAGTTAGTTGAACAGTAGACAGAGGAACTTAAATAATATCTGGATCTCTCCCCAGGACTTCCCAAAGCCACAATCTGCTTTTGTGGCAGACGTTGGAGAGCATCTCAGGATATGTAGTAATGGGTTTGGAAAACTGGAAGCTTAAAAAGCCCCATTCCCATAACAGAAATCTTTGCCTTTTACATCCAATTGTCCTAATACAGCAGAAGGTTATTTGATACCTTTAAAAATTACTAAAACAACAGGTAACCCCCACACCTTTCTTTTTCTCTGACAGGAACTCAGTCTTTGATTTATTTCCTTTAATACTGCCAGGGCTGCCAGTGTTAAGCGTCGAGCGCAGGTTAAGTCTGCCTCCCCTTCCAGGAGCTGAAAGAGCGGTTTCAGGGGGTCTGTTGTTATACCTAACAGAGGCCTAACCCAACTCAGAGAAAGAGTCACACGCTCTCTATTCTTAGAGAAATTGTTTTTAATTTAGTGGGGAAAGGAAGATAAAAAAAGGAAAGGAGATAAAAAAAAGATAAAGAAGAGAAAAAAAAATATAAAGAAGATTAAAAAGGTAAAAAAGAAAAATATAAAAACATTAAAAATAATTAAAAATATTAAAAAAAGACAAAAATATTAAAAATATTTTAAAAAGGTAAAAATAAGATAAAAAAGAAGGTTAAAATATTATAAAAAGATAAAAAAGACAAAAAGAAG
>NW_020958712.1:1512-2567 GCF_003031625.1 Empidonax traillii | reverse complement strand
TCCATCCTCATCTCACCCACCTCCATCCTCCTCCACACCTATCCCATCCTCTCAATCCCCATCCTACCCACCTCCATCCTCCTCCACACCTATCCCATCCTCTCAGTCCCCATCCTACCCACCTCCATCCTCCTCCACACCCATCCCATCCACCCAGTCCCCATCCCACCCACCTCCATCCCCATTAATTACTGGGATTTCCCAGTCACACTCACACATCAGGGGCTCCTCTGCCATCAATTAATTAATTACTGGGATTGCCTGGTCACACTCACATCAGGAGCTCCTCTGTCATCAGTTAATTAATTTATTATTAACAAGATCACCTCACACACCTCAGGGCCTCCTCTGTCATCAGTTAATTAATTATTTATTTATTAATGGGATTGCCTGGTCACAAACACACACATCAGGGGCTCCTCTGCCATCAGGTAATTAATTAATGAATCACAGCCAAAACCAGAACATTTATATAAAACGAGCAATTTACGAACGATCAGACAGAAGAAAAAAAAACCCACCTTAATCAGAACCATTCGCTGCACGACAATAAACCCCAAACAGGGGTCATGGGGAATGTGGGTCCCCAAAAGGCTGTTCCCAAGGCAGGTCACCAGGAATGTGGGTCCCCAAGGCTGTTCCCAAAGCAGGTTCTCCAACAGGTGACGGAGCTGGAGCAGCGGCCGAAGCTCTTCCCGCAGTCGGGGCACCAGAGGGGCTTCTCTTACCGGTGGGTCCATTGGTGTTTGGTCAAGGTAGACCTGTCATTGAAGCTCTTCCCACACTCCTCACACTCGTAGGGCCTCTCTCTGGTGTGGATGCGCCGGTGGGTGATGAGGGTGGAGTTCTGGTTGAAGCCCTTCCCGCAGTCGGTGCAGCGGAAGGGCCTCTCATCTGTGTGTGTCTGCTCATGTGTGAGGAGACTGGAGCTGCTCTGAAACCTCTTCCCACATTGCAAGCACTTGTAGGGCCGTTCCCCAGTGTGGATACGCTGGTGGTTGTGGAGGGTGGAGCTGTGCCTGAAGCTCTTCCCACATTGCCCACACTTGAAGGGT
>NW_020958712.1:0-1491 GCF_003031625.1 Empidonax traillii | reverse complement strand
AAGTTAAAATATTATAAAAAGATAAAAAAGACAAAAAGAAGATAAAAAATAAAAAATTATGATAAAGGAAGATAAAAAAGATAAAAAGATAAAAATATAAAAAAGATTTTAAAAAAGATTAAAAAATATGAAAATGATAAAAAAAGAAGATAAAAAGGATTAAAAAAAAAAAGATAAAAAAAGATAAAAAGAGGATTTTAAAAAAGGGGACCCCTACCCTGCTGCACAGACCTCCCCCACAGGAGCGACCCGGGGCTCAGGGGGGGCTTCTCCCCGCCCCAGCAACGCTCAAATCGTTATAAATACGGAACCGAGCACCAAAAATGCGTTTTACAGACACGAAAGGACCCAACCCAACAAGTGCCCCCGGTCTGGTTTCTTCCCCAGCCCCTCGGGAGGTGACAAAAACCCTCAGGGAGCTGCACACACGCACCCACCCCTTTCCAGGGGGCTGGAGACCGACCTGGAGATCCCAAACCCGCTGCAAGAGGGACCTTTTTGGGGTTTGGGTCCTCCCCAGAACTCACCTGTCGTGCCCCACCATCACCTGCAGCGCTGGGGACTCTCCGGAACGCCGGGGCACAGCTCTGGTACACCCAAAATGGGACAGTCCTGGCCCGTCCCAGAGACCTGAGCAAGGGACAGAAAACATCCCGGGTTTAGGGCCAGGCTGGTGGGACGCGCCCCTTCCCTTCTGCCCCACTCCCACCCGCGGCACTGCAGAGCTCTGCCGGCACCCGTGGGGGGCTCGGGGACACCCCTCGAGCCAACATCCCCACCCGGGACGTGGCCACAAAGCACCAAACGAGGGACTTCAGGCCAGGGGAGAGCCCCCCCCTCCAGGGCCACAACAGCCCCCACTGAGCTGGAACTGCTCCTGCCCCGCGTGGGGACCGAGCAAAGCCCGACCCGCGCCCCGCTCCTGCTCCTCCTCCTCCCACCGGCTCAGGGATTGGGATCGACGGCAACTCGATTGCCCGGAGCCTGGAAAAGCTCCACGCCGACCTCCCCCTCTCCCCGTGAGGGACCCCGGGGGCATTCCTGGGCCTCAGAGTAATCCTAGAGCTAAAGCGGTGGGAGACATCAGCTCCGCTCAGATAATCCATGCCAGCACTCATCCCCGGCCCAGGCGGGGCCTCGGGGGGGCTCCTTCCCACAGCCTCCCGGCCCGGAGGCTCACGCGTCCTGTGGGGCTCCGTGCCCGGGGGGCTCCGTGCCCAGGGGGCTTCGTGCCTGCAGCATCCTCCCCCTGCGGGGATCCAGCCGCCCCCCTAGGACCTACAAAACTCCGCAACCCCCCCCAGGCACCCCCAAACCTCCGCACCCCCCCGCCAGGGACCCCAAACCTCTCCCCCCCTCCAGTCCCGCACCACGCGGCTGCTCCTACCCTCGGCTCCGCTGGAAAGGACGGGAGGAGCTGCCGGCACAGGATCCACCCCCGAACGGCTCCGTGCTCGTCCATCCCCCCTCTCCGATCCGCCCAATCCCTGT
>NW_020958711.1:5758-12582 GCF_003031625.1 Empidonax traillii | reverse complement strand
ATGCTATAGTAGGAAGAGCAAAGACTAGGGCTGTGACAGAAAATGATCAGTCACACAGAGGGACCATAAATGGGATATGTGGGCATGAAGGAGGAAGAAGGAAGTTTGCCCTTCTAGTGTCAGTGAATTAATGGTGCAGTAAATTTATGTCTTGCAGTTACCTTTCAGGGAGGAAATCAATTGCCAACAGCAGCAACAACAACAAAGAGTTGCTACAAACCCATCCAGAAGATGATAGCCTGACTTTGGACTTAGCTGTGGCTCCGGGGAGAATGTTGCAGCAATACTGTCACAGGATCTCTACCCAGAAGGTGCTTTCAAGAATTCACGATGGAGCTAATATGCATGCTGTTGCTCTTTGATGAGATTTCATCTCTCAGCTGCCTATGGGGACCCAGGAAATGCCTCTGTGAAGCCTCAGAGCCAAGAAATCTGGCTGTTGGAAAAAGGCCTCCAGCTTCAGAAAATTACTAGAAAAGGCCCATCACTGTGGTGCAGCTGACAGGCCCTGCCCCTGGGGAAGTCCTGGTTATGCCCCAGTGCCATGGTATGCAAGTCTGTGCCTTGAGTGTGTGCAGCTCAAGGGCAGGTTTTACCTGAGCAGCGGGGGAATGACTCCGCCGCCTCTGTGGGTTGGGGGCAGGCAAGTCAAGGTCTTGTGACCACAACAATAAACAATGGGAGATACCTATTAAGATTGTCTTCCACATGGAGGAGCTTCTGATTACTCTCCCCTTGCCATGGAATGATGCTCCCCATCCCTCTCTGTGGATTACCTAGGAATTGAGCAAAACTAATATAGCAATGTCTTAACGAATTTCAGGAGACATGATCCTGTAGCTTTGGTAAGTGAACAATCTCAGGCATCTCAATGGGACTATTAGCTCCTGAGTTCAGAGACAGAAGTTTAAGTAGAACCATGAACTACTTCATTTTTGATCCCTTAAAAGATGCATGTCTCATTGCATATCTTCTCTGGGTCCAAAAGAGCCCAAACCTTCTGTAGATTCCTTCTTGTATTTACCATTTGAAGCTCTCAGACAAAAAATAATATCTACAGTGTCAGTGTACTAATGTTTAAGCACCTGAATTGCTCCCTGACTAGGAAGTGGCTTAGGAAGAATCAGACAATGGTTAGAGACCATGTGCTGCAGTCAGAGGCTAATGTCTAGAAGCCAGCCCTTTCCTCATCTGCACAGCAGCAGTACTGGGGGCTGGTGCTTGGTTTCACGGCTGATGCCAATCAAGTGGAACATAGTACTGGCAACATGGGGAGCAGTTTCTTACACTTGTTTGTTTGAGGACAGAACAGGCTGCTGCTGGCCCAGATGCTCGGTGAGACAAGTGAGTGGAATGGGGTGGAAATCCATACCAGCAGCTTCAGCAGTGACTCCCAGTTACAGCTCTGTGAGATGAAAACACCTGAAATCAAGAAAAAGTGAATGGGTGAGTAAACAAATGTAGATATGGTTGTAGGTTGGATGAGTGTTCTAGCCAAATTTGTCATTTTCTTTGAAGAATATAGAAAACATCAAATACAAAAGTGGTGACTGACCAGAAACCTGAGTTTCATCTGGATATTTTGCTTCTTATCATAGACTCATTGAAAGATTTGGGTTGGAAGAGGCCTTAAAGATCATATAGTTCTAATCCCTCTGCTATGGACATGGACACCTTCCGCTAGACCAGATTGTTCAAAGACCCATCCAACCTGGCCTTGAACACTTCCAGGGGTGGGGCATTCACAACTCCCTTGAGCAGTCTGTGCCTTACCACTCTCACAGTAAAGATTCTTCACATTTTCTTTTCTTTTGCTCACTACCGTTGTCTTCAACTATTGTTAAAGCATCTCTGAGGGTCTCCTTTGATAATAGTTTTTGTATCTCACAATAACAGCTCTTTTCCTTCTTCTGGAGTGGCCTCTACTACCTCTAGAGTGGTCTTTCTGCCTTGCTGTATAGCCATTCTTCATCAGCTGAGGGGTGACACACATACAAACATATGCACCTCCCAATGCAATCCTATGCACTGACCACTGCAATCCACCTGCCTGGCTCTACCCTCTGTCATACTCTTAGGCTCCTACAGTAAACACTTCACACTCAGTTGTCTGCAAATCAGACATCTGTGTTTTTCTGAATAGGTTTTTCAACAGGTGAGTTGGAATAGAAATATATTTGTCACTTTATGTTCCTTATTCCAGAACCTCTTTCAACAAGTTATGTTCATAATGTCCCACTGCATGTGTGGCAATACCTGAGTGTGAATGCATTGCACTGGTGGCACAATGTCTCAGGTCAGTGTACAGATTGATATGCACCAGGAACTTCAGTCAAACTGGTTTTCCAAGACTGTAGGTGAGGATGCTGTAAGATAAATAAAGCAGATTGGAGTATTATTTAACTATGTGTGTTGAGTGGAGATGTAGGGGTGGATATTATTTGAATAGGCCTGTTATTTTACTCCAATTAATTACTGGTTGCAGATAGAGTAGGGAAAATAGACAGCAGCTCTTTGGTGTTGGCATTCAATGCCTCTTCTTCATCACTTAGAAGGCTAGCTCTGAACTCCACTCAGTTAACAGCAGGGACAAGCTTTATTGGAGAGGGTATAGCAAGTGTTTCTCTCATACAATCCTTTTTCAGTGCCTTCACAAGCACTTGTATCTGATTTAAAAGGGACAGCAAAGAGTTTGATTTGTCCAAGACTCATTTTGGTGTCTGTTTTTAGTTCAGGGGAAAACCTTTAACACAGAGCCTGTCCCAGTGAATCACTGTTGCACAGCTGTGGTACCTGTGTGGTGTCTCACACTGGGCACACATGTTCAGCAGAGCTGCCTGAGGGGTACTGGTGCTTATGCTTCCCCAGGATGTCCCCTTTGGTCTGTTTCCCCAAATCCTGCAGTTTTTGGCAGAGTGTACAGTTCACTGAAATTACTGATGGCAGCATATTTTAACACATGCTTAAAATAAAGGCTATTTTCAAGGATTTTTCTGAATTAGGATTTAGGAACTCAGCCTCGCCCAAGTTCCTCATTAGAGATGCTGTGATTTTACCTCCAGTTGCAGACATATTGATTTACACTCAGAAGAGAAAAGGAAAATTGATTAGGACTGGAATGCCTGCAAAGAGAGCTGCATACAAGTGAGGTCTGAAAAAGGGAGACTGGAGGAAAGCTGCAGCCATTTTGAGACATGCAGATTGTCTCTTCTCCTGACCTCAGTCTTGAAAAAAATAAACATCCTTATTTTAATGAAGAGGTTTAATGACCCTTTGTTATAAGCCTCACAGCCTCCACCACAGTTCTGAGAGCACGGTGGCAGAGATCAATGACTGCTTGGACGCACTGCGTGTTCAATTCCACTGTGAGGCACCTGTCGTGTTATGTATTGATTTTTCTCTAGTTTGTCAAAGGCACAGTTTATGTATGGAAACTAATCCTCTGCTCCCTACAGGAAAAAGAACAAAGATCCTTTGTTTCCAATGAGCTTTAAATGAAAATCCAGAGCATCTAATTAGGTAACTTCGTAGCTCCCTAACACTGCAGCCCATGCAGCGCTATTTCTTGCCTTACTCAGCTGCTGAAAACTGTTTGTCTATTTGTCTGCCTGTGACCCTTTCATCAAAATAGGACATAGGGAATATCTGTCTCCTGCCTGCTAACATCCTGGTGTGTCTTGCAAGAGCTTGTGATTTCTGGAGTGCTGATGTACAAGCCACCCCTCTCCGACAGTTGCTAGCCTGAGCAGATAGACACAACAACTCTGAAAAATTAACAAGACTTTGATCATTCTTTATGTAGCTAACACAGGAGATGTGGATATCTTGACAAAACCAACATGGATTTCCTTGTTTCAGTTTCCTCAGTGGGCCAGAGCTTTTCTCATGATGAGAGCAAAGCCCTGTGCCATGCCCTAGTTCTCCTTCCTTTGCTACTGGGCTTATTTTCTTTTTAAATTTCTTTTTTTTCCTCTCTCTCTCATTCCAAAATTCTGAATTTCCATTCTAATCTCGTCAGGTGAATTCCTAATTAGCCTCATGAGGTAAATTCCTAATCAACCTCATTGAGTGATCCTTCTGCCCAGCAATGCATTTCCTGACTTCAACCTGTTCGTAGTTCAGAGCTGAGGAACTGCCTTTCCCCAAGACTTACATGTAGCTTTGTCCAAAGGTGTGTCACATAAATGGATGGTCATCAAAGTTTAATGACCTCATTAGTACTTGTTTACAGAGTGCAAAAGCAAGCACTTTCATTTTCTGTGAGATATAGATCAAAACAGAAGGGAAAGGGAAAGGAGATGGCAAAGCACACTTGTTTTCAAGGCAGTTTGCAGCCCCATTAGAGCATAGGTGAACTGCCCTTAGCAGAGAACACTAAGACAGCTAAACATAGTTTTCTGCATTGCCACACCATTAGTCCTGTGAATACGTAAACACATCCCTGTAAATACACATTATATATGTGTGTGTATATACACACAGTATATGTGAGACATCAGCGGGAATACACAAACCAGCTAAGAATATATATCCCTCCAGTTTCAGATGACAACAAAATGCAGGTCTTCTGAAAGTTCATGGATCTTCTATCTTCCTAAGGAGGTCGGGGAGGAAGACTCTAAGAATGACTCCCAAAATGAGAATAAACTGTCCTTAGGCTGGACCATGAAACTTAAACATCAAACCCATTGCCATCATTATTAATTCTAGTTGTATATTTCTAGGCTAATGTAACACCTATTCTACTGGTGTGGAATGGAGTGGACTCCATCCTTGAGGGGTAGGTGGGGAATAACTGAAAGCCGTGTCTGGTACAATGTGTGGTCTCAGGGAAAGCTCCTAAAAACCTTGGGGTTCACTGGGGAGGTTCATCTCACCTAACCTGAAGGAACTGAAATTTAGATGCACTAAGACCTACCTAAGTCACTAAGGTGTCCTCTCTAATCAGAGAAGAGAAACAGGTAAAAGTCATGCAGCAAAAGTCATAACCAGAAAGAAGACTGTCTAGAGCAGAAGGAATGTGCTAGCTCAGACACCAGCATAGCAGTGTAAAGGCAGAGAAAGTCCTAGGGGAGAGGAAAATATGCTATTTTTCTTTCACCATTAGCATTTTAGAAATGAATGTCTGAGAAAATAGGAGGAGAAAACTGAAAGTCATCGCAGCTGTATTTAGTATAAGGAGTTGTATTTTGTTCTATAGGAAAGCCATGAGAGAGCGGTGAGCTCAAAATACAACACAGATGAGGGAGACAGGGCAGCCAGCCCATCCACCAGGTTAGCTGAGACCCTAAGCACTTTGAAGAAATCTATTATGATGTTTAAGTGTAATTGATAACTCCATTTTACTAGTAAACATTTTTCCTGTTTTTTAGATTTTGCCTCTCATTTTTCAGATGTCTCGTGCTTTATCAAACTAGTTTAGTTTTTTTGATGTTAGAAATTATCTCTAACAGGCATAAAGTAAATTACTACTCAAAAAATAAAATAGTGCCTGCTGGTGGAACAGATGCAAATCCCTGAGACTTTAAGAGCAGAGCATTCAGGTCAGCATGGGGGCCAGTACTGTCAAGACTCACCACACAAAGTGAGCAAAATGGGGTTAAACAGCATCCTTCTGGCATGGCATAGGCCACAGAAAGGCATCTGCTGCTCTTAGCTTCTCCTCTGTCCACTTCTGAGAAATCAAAAATTTTCACATCCCATGCAAAGACAATGCAAGGCTTTCGACACATGGGAGGAACCCTTTAGCTGGGACAACTGTATTAAGAGTAGTAAGGGAGGATATTGAGTGGTGAAGATCAATACATTGTGCTTACTCTAGATGAGCAAGTGCTTTACACACCATTATCCCCTTCCCTGGTTGGTACCCTACGTCCCTACTGCTGGGTTTCTTCAGGTGGGATCTGTCTCTTGCCCAGGAGAGTCTGCAAAGACTTGACAAAGAAAACCAATCCAAGTCACAAACTCCTATGAAGATTTGGGAGTCTTTGTTGTTACTGCTGTTGTCTCTGTATCTTTTGAATGAAAAGTGCCATACTGAAAATGTAGTGCCCTGATGTAGTCACACTTCTGTTGTGATGTCCATGGACTGCTCCTTTGAGTGGCCTTGGGGAGTAACTTGGGAAAGAGAATTGGTTTGCGATTACTAAGCCCAGAACCACATCTCCAAGGGAAAATCCTCAGGGATCCACATTATGAAAAATGGTTGACATTATGATGTTAGCTGCTATCCTAAAAGGAGAAAGAACAGTCTGCATCCCACTGGGTTTTCTCCAGTTTTCTTTGCATTGTTTTAGAGGAGAGGATCAACATGTCTATCTTTCTGTAAGGCAGGTTTTATTGTCTCCACAATTGAACAAGCTCAGTTACACGCCTTAGTGTACAAGAGAAGAATACTACCTTTTGCAGAGAAAAAAGAAACTAAAACAAAATAGTGAATATCTATAGGATGTGTCCCCCAGGGATCAGTGTTGGGCCCAGTTCTGTTCATTATCTTTATTGATACTCTGGATGAGGGGATCGAGTGTACCATTAGCAAATTTGCAGATGACACCAAGTTGGGGGGGTTTGTTGATCTGCTGGAAGACAGGAGGGCTCTTCAGGGAGGCCTGGACAATCTGGAGAGATGGTCTGATTCCAATGGGATGAAGTTCAACAAGGCCAAGTGCCGGGTCCTGCACTTTGGCCACAACAACCCCCTGCAGCGCTACAGGCTGGGCACAGAGTGGCTGGAGAGCAGCCAGGCAGAAAGGGACCTGGGGGTGCTGATCGACAGGAGGCTAAACATGAGCCAGCAGTGTGCCCAGGTGGCCAAGAAGGCCAAT
>NW_020958711.1:0-5491 GCF_003031625.1 Empidonax traillii | reverse complement strand
GTTCAACAAGGCCAAGTGCCGGGTCCTGCACTTTGGCCACAACAACCCCCTGCAGCGCTACAGGCTGGGCACAGAGTGGCTGGAGAGCAGCCAGGCAGAAAGGGACCTGGGGGTGCTGATCGACAGGAGGCTAAACATGAGCCAGCAGTGTGCCCAGGTGGCCAAGAAGGCCAATGGCATCCTGGCCTGTATAAGGAACGGTGTGACCAGCAGGAGCAGGGAAGTGATCCTTCCCCTGTACTCTGTGTTGGTGAGGCCACACCTTGAGTGCTGTGTCCAGTTCTGGGCCCCTCAGTTCAGGAAGGATATTGAGGTGCTGGAGCAGGTCCAGAGAAGAGCAACGAGGGTGGTGAAGGGACTTGAACACAAGTCCTATGAGGAGAGGCTGAGGGAGCTGGGGTTGTTTAGTCTGGAGAAGAGGAGGCTCAGGGGCGACCTCATCACTCTCTACAACTCCCTGAGAGGAGGTTGTAGCCAGGTGGAGGTTGGTTTCTTCTCCCAGACAACCAGCAGCAGGACAAGAGGGCACAGTCTTAAGCTCTGCCAGGAGAGGTTTAGGTTGGATCTTAGGAAGAAATTTTTTACAGAGAGAGTAATCAGACACTGGAATGGGCTGCCCAGGGAGGTGGTGGATTCTCCATCCCTGGAGGTTTTTAAGGTGAGACTGGATGTGGCACAGAGTGCCATGGTCTGGTAATCACAGCAGTGTTGGATCAAGGGTTGGACTTGATGATCTTGGAAGTCTTTTCCAATCTGGTTGATTCTATGATTCTATGGGTTGTACAGGAACTCAGACTAAACAGTTTGACATGGTTTTGCATCAGTGACCCTGGAAGTGATTTCTTAATGTGGCACTGGAGGGAGAAACCAGAATTGTCTATTAGAATGGACACTGAAATATTTAAAGAAATCCAGCCTGCCAGCTGCATCTCTAAGTCTTTTGAGGTTCATGCTTCAGGTATTACCTGCAGTATTAGTTACTTAACATGTAGTTACTTAACATGCCAAAGAAATTCTTACAAATGTGCATATGGGCACTTGCTCACCTTTCCTTGCATGACAGACAAAGGAGGCTCCCTAAATCAGCCCACATGCCGTTTCTTTTCCAAATATAGATTTTTTTTTTTTTTCCAGCAGTGAGAAAGAAACTAGACAACATCATCCCTTATGAGAAACCTTAAACAGCTAAGCAGCTTGATTAATTACTCAGGGATTCCCTCGGGCTGTTACTAAGGTAACAGGAGCAGAAGTGCTTAAAGATGACTGAATATGCTGTGTGTGTGCTGGAGGATATGCAGTGGCTTTTCAGCAGCACCCTGTATTGTGAGTTTTGTACAGTATTAATGTAGAAAATAAAAGATGTGTGCATATGTAGTCATGCAGAGCCCACACAGCCCTATGAATCCCCAGCTGCATCTGCTGAACACAGAAAAAAAGTCTGCTTTTGCTTTTAGGAGGATGTAACAGGAAAGGAATTTGAAGGGTGCAGGGCACATATCTCTTCCTAGCTCTGCAAAGCCTCCCATTTTGCTGGCTGATTTAAAATATTTTCTCCTTCTCCCTTACCAGACAGCACTGACCCAAGCCCAGCTTCCAGCTCTCCAAGGCTCCTCTCTGAGGTGAAGCCACCCACACAGCTGCCTGATCCCCCCTGTAGTAACCACCATAGCCTGCTTTGCCCAGCAGTGTGGCACAGTGCAACATCCCTGTGCTGAGCAATGGTGCTGCAATGGTGAAGCAATGCTTGTGGCTTCATGGTCTGTAGCAATAATGCATTTTCTAGTCAAAACTGGTGAGATACAAAGCAAGAGGTGACTGTGGTAAAGAATATGCCTCCTAGTACGACAACATCGACTTGTAGGTAATTTGAAGACATTTGATAATATGGGAGAGCAATCACCTTGAGCAACATCCATGCTGGAATTTTAGAAGTTAATGCCCAAGTTTGTTAACATGAGGGTAATTAGAAATTTTGACATCTTATGCAGACAAAGAAACTTAGGAGACAAGGAGAGTTCAAGACAAAGCTAAGCAAACACATAGCTCATAAGACCGATTTGGGATAAAAGCTTCTTCTCATTTTAATGGAAAACCTGTAGTGCTTTGAGCTCCTACGTCACCCAGAGAGGTCATTTTTTTCTCCTTCTAAGACACCCTCTTCTCCTCAGAGCTTTTACATGTACCCTCCATGCCCCTTCACTGCCCCCTCCATGTCTCTCACTACTGGCAAACATCTCTGCCCAGTTCTTCCAGCTCAACTCTACAGCTGAGCCAACCCAAATGCTTAAACGAGCTCGTACTGATTTAGTAATTTTTTATTCACAGACATTCATTTGCTTTTTATCATGTTCCCAGCAGTGACCACAAGGAGAAACTCGGATTTCCAAGAGGAACAACTCAGAATCGTGACACTTGGAGGGCTTTCTGCTGTGAGATGCTGAATACCCATAGCTATCACTTGGCACTTCACAGGATGCTTACGGCGCAAGCTGTGCAAGAAATTATTTCTTCTGGTTTATAGTCACTGCCCAAAAAAATAACTAAGAAACATTCTGGAGGAACTGAAATAACTTCTGAGAACATCTTTAGGACAAATTGGGAAAAAAATCAGTCTGAGCAAAGCATTGTTTGAAATAAAAGGCACCAGTGTGACTTGGACAGTTTGATATCTGTCAGCACCCTTTGAAAATGTAGTCACAACATTGCTTTGTGTTACTGCATCTGCATTTTCCTCTCATAACTGTTTCATTTAAATTGTTGTTGAGTTCAACGTATCATCTGGGAACCTATGGCTACTGTTGCTCTGCTAAGCCATGTTTAAACTGTCTGTTGGATGGTTCTGCTATCATATAGCAATTCACATAGCCCAGATAGATCATTACAGCATAGTAAATAGGAAGTTCTTCATCTCCCTTTTCTATGCCTTCATACATTACCCACTTCAGGGATATTTAGGAGATATGAGCTGTATTAACGAGACATCATCACTACTATTTTGAAGCATCTGTCCAGACATGTGTGGTAGGCAATCAAGATAGACAGGTGTAACTGTCTTACATCCCTTTTCCCACAGCAGGCATTTCTTTCTAGTCTTTAAAATTTGACAGGACAAAGCTCTGCAGGAAGGATAGAACAGTGACAGGGTTTCATCCATTCTTCCAGCTCCAATTTCCCTGGGTGCAATTTTTTTCCCCACAGAGCAATTCTTGCTCTAGTGATCTTGTTTCTTTCTCCTGAGAATTTACAAAGGTATTTCAACAAGTGAATCTCAGGGAACAGGCATCAGATGATTTCAAATCTCTTGGGAAAGAGAGGAAAGTGGGGTGTTTTCTGCAGAAATCTCCTGTGCTGCAGAAGCACATTTCAGTCTCTACGCCAGCAGCACCTCAAGTGCTGGTGCCAGTCCTGCCTTGTGCTGTATCTTGGCCCAGATGTGTGATTCTTGCCAGGGGCAGGAGCATCCTAAAGGGTGCTGTCCTGCTGGAAGAGGTAAGCTGATCCCCTGCACTGTGACTGCTGTTCCCACTGGGGCTTTCCTAAAAAGACTGCCCTTCCCACCCTCTCACAGCCTGCAGCTTGGCAAGAGGCTGCAAGGACATCTCTAGTCAGCTGAGTTCCCACACGGAGATTGCCATGAAAACATGTTAAACAATAACCCACAATTTCTGGAACCTTCCTGTATTTACTTTCTTGAAAGGTAACTACACTGAGTTCTTGCCTTAAATTAATGGCTAAAGAATCTGTAAAATATGTAGTGTCAGCCAGGGAGACATATATCAGTGCAAGACCATGATAAGGGATGGCCAGGATGGGATAGGTGAAACAGTCCCAACCTTCTGCTCTGCATCTTCCACCTGAAGGATGCAGCCATTCACATGAAGGATGATTTCTAGCAACTTTCCCCAGGATGTAACAGTTCCCATAGTGTAACAGTTCCCACTTTGCCAGCACATACCTGCAAAGCCAGTGAAGATCATCCAGCAGGTGCATCAATTCACATTCATGTGGATTAAACTGTTGATGACAGCAGATGAAATCATGAAATGGAATATTTGAGCTTCACTTGCAGCCAGGATATGTGTCCAGTATTGTTGATTCTTTTGTGAAGATGCTGCCTCTAAACAATAAGCAATAACAAGAAGTGTGAAATCTCAGACTTTTAACAGCCTCAACTGTTTGCTTCTTGAACTTGGGTCAGATCCTTAAGATAAAGAGAGAAACACCCTCCTGATGTATCCAAAATAGTCCTTAAAGGAGTTTTGAGTAAAAAAATCTACAAGAAACTCTCTACTTCAGCATCACAATGAAACTGTGAGTGTAATTTTAAATTATAAAAAAATGAGGGAACATTAAGTTCATGTGGAATTGCAGTAATACTAGGATGAAAAGCTGTGATGACTTCCAACTGTTTAAGAAACAGATGTGGGAGGTTTTAGGCTTCATGTTTACAGCTCAGATTTGAGGTTTTTCAGAGCAACCTGTACAATTCTGGGTTCATATGGGACAGAGAACGGGAACTGATAATGTTTTTTGTGTCAATGTAGCAGAAATAGAAAGTAAAAGCAAAATGACCTGCCCCTTGGTATTTATTCCTTTATTTACTTGCATTTACTTAAGGCTTATTTTTGTATTCTGTAAGCTAATTTCTTTGGGAATCAATAAATAGCACCTTCCTAGGATTTTTCCACCCTGTAAGACCTTGGCATGTTGTAATGATCTCTCAGCAAGCATAAGACATTCAGACAGAGTTTCCCACCTTTCCTACCCCCTACAGAAAATTGTTGGGGACAAAAGAATTGGAAATTATTCAAAGAATATTATCATTATTCTTTGGAAAAGAATAATGATAAAAGAAAATACAATATGGGCTATGAAGCAAGAAGAGGGAGAACAGCTTTTCCTTGGACAGTTTTTGTAAATCATGAACACAGAGTTACCAGGCATCATAAGTCACTCAGAAACATGGAGAAAAATGAGCACATGATAACTGGATTTTTGCTACTGAGCTGCTGGAGTAGGTCTAGGCACAATCAGCTCCCTGGATAAACTCTGATAGCCCATGAATGGAAAATAAATTAACAGAGGCAGGGAGCAGTGGAAAACCACCAGCAAGTTAAGTGAGAATCCATTCGTGATGCTGCTCCTTAGGGCACTTCTACTGTAAATGATTCTTTCTCCCACCACCACCCTGTTTAGTTGTTAGGGGTTTTTTTGGTCAATATGAAAACTGACATGTTTGAACTATCATGGTATAAAGGCACAGTGAAGACATTTATCACAATAAGGTCAGCATGTGCTCCTGCCCAAGGCCTACTTTGGAAAGTTTGCCTCAGGCTAAAACTAAAATTACCTTGATTTCACTGCATTTCTATCTCAATATAGCTGTATTAGTTAACTTGTTAATGGCAAGGATAAACTTCTACAGTGCATTTTTCAGCAATCATTTAAAGTGAAAATCAAATTTATAGCTTTGGAACTGAAACTGGTAAAT
>NW_020958710.1:7027-12584 GCF_003031625.1 Empidonax traillii | reverse complement strand
AATAAGGAGGAGTTTTAGGAGAAAAACAATGTCTTCATATCACATGGACACCTGTGTGCAGCCAATAGGCAGTGTGTCAGTAATGCACGCTCGGTTCGTGGGTTACAGCAAATAACCAATAGTTTGAAAGTGATCACGCCCCGGGGGGCAGTGAAAGTATATAAGAGGTTGGGTTATGTAAATAAAGCGGAACATTTGCATAAATCATCCTGATTTGTGTGCAGTTTGTTCTGGAAGCTCCTCCGCCAACATCCACGTTATATCACAGCTGTCCCTTTGTTGTCACCAGTCCCCTGTGACGTCACTTGTCCTCAGTGATGTCACCAATGTCCCTGTGATGACACCTCTCTCCCCTGTGGTGTCACCAATAGCCCTGTGACATCACAGCTGTCCCTTTGTTGTCAACAGTCCTATGTGATGTCATTGGTCCCAAATGATGTCACCAATGTATCTGTGATGTCACCAGTGTCACCAGTGATGTCACTGGTGTCTCTGCAATGTCACCCCTGTCCTTGTGAAGTCACCGATGTCCCCAGTGACGTCACTGATGTCCTTGGGAGATCACAACTGCCCCTTTGTTCTCACCAGTCTTCTGTGATGTCACTGCTCCACAATGATGTCACTGCTGTCATTGTAATGTCACCACCGTCCACTGTGATGTCATCAATGTCCCCCATGATATCACTGGTGTCTCTGTGTTGTTATCCAGGTCCCCTGTGATGTCGTTGATGTCCCTGTGACATCACGGCTTTCCCTTTGTTGTCACCAGTCCCCAGTGGTATTTCTGGTCCCCAATGATGCCATTGCTGTCTCTGTGATGTCATCACTGTCCCCAACAGTAGCACCATGTTCCCGTGATTTCACCGATGTCCCTGTGATGCCACTGATGTCCCTGTGACATCACGGCTTTCCATTTGTTGGCAACAATCGCCTATGATTTCACAGATTCCTCTGTGATGCCACCACTGTCCCCTGTGATGTCACCCATGTCCACAATCATATCACTGTATCTCTGTGTTGTCACCTCCACCCTCTGTGATGTCACCAATGTCCCTGTGACATCACGGCTTTCCCACTGCTGTAAGCAGTCCCCTGTGACATCACTGGTCTCCAGTGATGTCACTGCTGTCCCGGTGATATCACCACTGTCCCCAGCAGTGCCACCATGTCCCTGTGATGTCACCAATGTCCCTGTGATGTGACCAATGTCCCTGTGATGTCACCAGACCCCTGTGATGTCACAAATGTCCCTGTGACATCACTGCTGTCCCTCTGTTGTCACTCTGATGTCACTGGTCCCCAATGATGTCCCTGCTGTCTCTGTGATGTCACCGCTGTCCCCTGTGATGGCACCAATATCCCCGATGATCTCACTTGTGTCTCTATCATATCAGCCCTGTGCTAGTGAAGTCATCGATGTCTCTGTGACATCACGGCTGTCCCTTTATTGTCAACAGTCCCCTGTGATGTCACTGGTCCCCAATGATTCCACTGCTCTTTCTGTGATGTCACCACTGTCCCCTGTGATGTCAGCAATGTCCCCAATAAAGTCACTGGTGTCTCTGTAATGTCAACCCTGTCCCTGTAAATCATCGATGTCCCTGTGACATCAGGGTTGTCCCTTTGTTTTCAACACTCCCCTGTGTTGTCTCTGGTTCCCAGTGATGTCATCAACATCCCTGTGATGTCACCAGTGTCGTAGATGATGTCACTGTTGTCTCTCTGATGTCACCTGTGTTGTTGTTACGTCAGCAATGTCCCCTGAGGCATCACAGCTGTCCCATTGTTTTCAACAGTCCCCTGTGATGTCACTGGACCACAATGACATCACTGCTTTCCCTGTGATGTCACCAATGTTTTCTGTTATGTCACCATTGTACCCGATGATGTCACTGGTGTCTCTGCGATGTTACCCTGGTCCCCTGCGACTTCACCAATATTCTTGTGACATCGCGGCTTTCCCTTTGTTGTCTCCAGTACTCTGTGATGTCAGTGGCCCCCAGTGATGTCACTGCTGTCCCTGTGATGTCACCACTGTCCCCGACGGTGGCTCCATGTTCCCATGATGTCACCGTTTCCCTATGACATCAGGGCTTTCCTTTGTTGTCACCATTCCCTTGTGGCATCATTGGTCCCCAGTGATGTCACCTTTGTCCCCTGTGATGTCACCATTGTTCTTGATGATATCACTGGTGTCACTGTGATGTCACCCCTGTCCTCGTGAAATCACCGATGTCCCCTGTGATGTCACTGATTTCCCTGGGATACCACTCCTGTCCCTTTGTTTTCAACAGTCCCCTGTGATGTCACTGGTAACTAATGATGTCACCCATGTTCCTGTGATATCATCACTGTCCCCTGTGATGTCACCAATATCCACAATGATGTCACTGATGTCACTTTGATGTCAGCCATGTACTTGTGATGTCACCAATGTCCCTGTGACATCACAGCTGTCTCTTTGTTTTCAGCAATCTCCTGTGATGTCACTCGTCCCCAGTGATGTCACCAATATCCCTTTCATTAGGGTTAGAGGGTTAGGGTTTAGGGTTAGGCTTAGGCTTAGGTTTAGGCTTAGGTTTTAGGGTTAGGGTAAGGGGCTAGGGGTTAGGGTTAGGGTTTAAGGTTTAGGGTTTAGGGTTTGAGTTAGAGTCAGGGTTGGGGGTTAGGGTTTAGGGTTTAGCGTTTGGGTTTGGGTTAGCATTAAGGGTTAGGGTTAGGGGGTTAAGGTTCAGGGTTAGGCTTAGGCTTACTTTTAGGCTGAGGTTTTAGGGTTAGGGTTAGGGGTTAGGGGCAAGGGTTAGCTTAAGGTTAGGTTTTAGGCAACGTTTTGGGTAGAGTAAGGGGTAGGGTTACAGTCAGGGTTTAGGGTTTAACATTAGGTTAGGGTTTAGATTTTTTTTTTAAGTTTAGGTCTCAGGTTCAGTGCTGTCTTAAGATACTTCTCAGTCCAAAGGTGCACGCACAGAAAGCTCTTGCTCTTTGTGTAGTTCCAAGAGTGACACACAAATTGCCCTCGATAGGTGGTGTTTCACAGTTAATGTGAGGTGCTGTGATTTAGGGTTAAGGTTACAGATAGAGTTAAGGTTTGGGTTAGGATTAGGTTAGGGTTAGGGTTTAGGTAACGTTTGGGTTAGAGTAAAGGATATGTTTACGGTTAGGGGGTAGGTTTTAGTGTTAGGTTTAGGTTTAGAGGTTTTTTAAATTTAGGTCTAGGGTTCAGTACGGACAAAGGCACCTCCCAGTCCAAAGGTGCTCACACACAAAGCTCTTGCTCTTTGTGCAGTGCTGAGAGTGGTGCAGCAACTGCACTGGAGAGACAGAGGCTCAGGGCTTTCTTTCCTGGGTGGAACTGCAGTGCACACCCCCTCACTGCAGCCCCAAAAGGGTTCCATGGTTGCCTTTGTGATGTCATGGCCTACTCTCTCCATTCCAGAATGATGCCTGAAAACCAAAGAACCAATGCACCACACCCCCACATTGCAGCCTTTCCTTTTTGCCATTGGCTTATTTGTAATTTTACAGCCAATCATCTCTATTCCAGAATGGCCCCTGGACACCAAAGAACTGATGCCTCACACCCCGAGAATGCAGCCAAACATGTCTGCCATGGGACTCTTTGTGATGTCACGGCCTATCCTCTCCACTCTGGATTAGCCCCTGGAAACTACAGAACCAACACATTCCACCCCAGAGTACAGCCCAACCCATGTGCCATGGGCCCCATTCTGATTTCACAGCCTGTCCTCTCCATTCCACAATGGCACCTGCAAACCAAGGAACCAACGGCTCCCATGGCACAGTGTAGCCCAAGCCATGTGCCCTGTGCCCATGTGTGATGTCAGGGCATATCCCCTCCATTCCACTATGGACGTTGGCAACCAAAGAACCAGTGCCCTACATCCCCCCAGTGCAGCCCCACCCGTGTGCCCTGGGCCTTTTTGTGATGCCATGGTCTATCTTCTCCATTCCTGAATGGCCCCTGCAAACCAAAGAACACAAGCCCCACTGCCCCAGAGTGCAGGCTCATCTGTGTGCCTTTTCCCTTTCCCTTTTCCCTTTTGGGGGGTTCCCTGTGGGTGTTCTAGTGTATATAATTCTATTTATATATATAAATGTTCCATTTGAATTCAGTTTGGTTTGGGTTCTTTTGATTTCTTTTTTGTGATCTTTTCAGTCTGTCCGAGAAAAGGACAGGGAGGGGAAGGTTTTTTCCCTGTGGTCCGGGCACTTGGCTGGGAGCCAAGTCCAACCTGGGACATTTTTGGAGGTTCCACCAAGATTACCAGTGGGTTGTTTTGGTAACAATTCCTGGGCAGGTTGCCAAGTTCTGCCAAACATCGACTTTGTTTGGGAACAGTGCCAAGAGGGCTTTGTTTATATAAATATACCTCTTGTTTAAGAACAGTGAAGACAACTATATAAATAATGGCCACTTTCTTAATTTTCAATGTACTTTTAGCAGCCTTCGCACCTGTTCTGGGATGCTACATCTAGGACAATCCAAATACAACAGTGTTTGATTGGCAAGACATTTGGGAAAGGTATTCCTCCTTCCTTGACATTAAACACTGGATGATAGAGATTCCCAAACTGACTGTTGCCTCCAATTATTATCTAAATTGTGTGGCAACAATTTTGTAAATGATGAAGGTGATGGACATACTATTTAAAATTGAGAGGACTGTGTTGTGCTGGTTTCCTTGTTACAGGAAAGGCCACACCTCAAAGGGATTAGCTGGAGCTTTGGAAAGGGGTTTGAGAAGGGCAGTCCTGGCTGGCAAGGAGCATGGGAAGATTTTGGTAAATGGATAAGGCGTGTGGCACCTCCCATTACTTGGGACTTCACGCCAGAACAGGCATTTGATCCCAGTGAGATAATCCATCGTTTAATGGAGGGTTGTCTTACATACAAGGATCCAAATACACAAATCTCTGCTCTATGCTGGGGCCTGGCTAGTGCTTACCGAGCCGCTGTAGACCATGTTCAGAAAGCTAAGGCTGAGTCAGGGACACAAACTACACCACTCAGAATGGAATCCACCAAGACCAGAGTCCAGACGCCATTTGAAGCCAGCACAGCTGGGACCAAACCTGCGGACACTGGAGTTCCAATTATGGACTTTATGAACATGGGAACTCACATGTCAACACCTACAGCTGCCTCTGTGACCGAGACCGGGGCCCACACCACAGATCCTGAAATCACTATCGCCCCCATAACAAAAAAGAAGATGTGGATAAGGGATGATGCAGAGTCCACATGCCAACCCCCACGACTGAGGCGTGTAACTGAAGAAGAAGAAGAACGAGCCATGAGAGAAGGAGCACGTCCCAAGGAATTAGGGGCGCGTCCAAAAGAGAGGGAGATGCGTCTGAAGGAAGAAGGGGCAACAGCTCGGGTGCCTGATGGAACACAGAAGCCAAGGAGAATGTTGTCACCTGAATATACTCTTCTTGACTGTTCCACAGAAGAAATGGAGGAATATCTAAAATCCTCATCCCAGGGTCCGGAGGATTATTCATTACCTCCACCCATCAGAAGCCCATCCCCGAG
>NW_020958710.1:5016-6889 GCF_003031625.1 Empidonax traillii | reverse complement strand
AACACAGAAGCCAAGGAGAATGTTGTCACCTGAATATACTCTTCTTGACTGTTCCACAGAAGAAATGGAGGAATATCTAAAATCCTCATCCCAGGGTCCGGAGGATTATTCATTACCTCCACCCATCAGAAGCCCATCCCCGAGGCGTGTTCCGTTTCCACATCCACGTGAGAGAGGCAGAGTGGAGACGGTTCCACAAAGATACATCAGAAGAGAGGTGGAAATGGATAAGAGGGATGTCCATCCAGGAGCAGAAGTCGTGAGAACATCTGAAGTACTACGATCATTGACCCCAGCAGAGCTCCGGGATTTAAGAAAAGATTATAGTCGCCGGCCTGGTGAACGAATTCTAACCTGGCTGGTAAGGTGCTGGGACAACGGAGCTAGAAGCCACATGCTGGAAGGTCATGAAGCACAGCTGTTGGGATCTCTGGCTCGAGACCGTGAGATTGAACAAGGGATTGCACGAGAGCGATTTAGTCATAGTCTCTGGTTTAGGATCCTTACTGCGGTGAGAGAGAGATATCCATTTAAAGAGTACTTAACAAGTTCTCCAAGAAAATGGACAACTGCGGAAGAAGGTATTCAATATCTACGGGAACTGGCCATGCTTGAACTTATCTTCAGTAAGCCGGACTATTATGATATCTTAGACCCTGCGTGTCTCCCGTGTACCAATCCAATGTGGAGAAAAGTGATCAAAGGTGCCCCTGCACAATACGTCAACTGCCTAATTTCAGCATTCCATCCAAAATTAGATGAACCAGATGTAGAAACAATGTGTCAGTGGATACAGACTATAGCGGAGAATTTCGAAGATCTTTCCGATGTCCGACGTCAACCCACTCACTCTAAGGGAAGAATGGAAAGAGATTATGAACATTCCCAATATGAGGATGACTGTGAAGACGGAGATGACTACAGAAACACACCAGTAAAGCGATCTAGACCACAAGCTCGACCTCAACCTCGATCTTGGTCCAGATCTCGGTCAACAACTCCTCCCCCTACACGCAGGAGGAAGGGTCCTAACCGTCAATCACGTAATCAGTTGTGGTCCTACTTACGCAATCAGGGAGAGAACATGAAAAAATGGGATGGACAGCCCACTTCCAAACTTCAGGCCAGAGTGAAAGAGCTGAAGCAGAAGGAAGCCAACAAGAAAATTGTCTTTGTAGTTGATGCGGATTTTATGGAAAAGCAGTTGCGATCTCCACAATACAAGAAGGCTGCAGTTCACTTTCCAGACAACAAGAAGGCCACTGGTGGAGCAAAAAGGACATCCGATACTGAATGCTCTGACAAGGACCAATAGAGGGGCCCTGCCTTCTGCCAAGAGAAGGAAAGGGACCTGAAGAACAATCGGGTTTACTGGGCTGTGTGGGTTTGATGGCCTGGCACCTCGGATCCACAGAGATACCGGGCTTTGATAGATACCGGTGCCCAGTGTACATTGATGCCATCTGAACACAAGAATACGGAAACTGTGTCTATTTCTGGAGTGACAGGAGGATCGCAAGAGTTGTCAGTGGTAAAGGCCGAAGTAAGCTTGACTGGCGACCAATGGGAAAAGCATCCCATTGTGACAGGGCCAGAAGCTCCTTGTATCCTTGGTATTGATTACCTGAGAAGAGGATACTTCAAGGACCTGAAGGGATACCGATGGGCTTTTGGTGTAGCCACAGTGACTGAGGAGAAATACAAGCAATTGTCTGCCCTGCCTGGTCTCTCAGAAGATCCTTCTGTTGTAGGACTCCTGCGAGTTGATGATCAACAAGTGCCAATAGCCACTTCAACAGTACATAGGCGACAATACCGGACCAATCGAGATGCTGTGATCCCTATTCAAAAGATGATCAGGAAGTTGGAGAGT
>NW_020958710.1:0-2407 GCF_003031625.1 Empidonax traillii | reverse complement strand
TAATCTAGTGGCCACGTGGGCACGGGAGCATGGTATTGAATGGGTCTATCACATTCCATATCATGCACCTGCTGCTGGGAAAATTGAAAGATATAACGGACTGTTAAAAACAACTTTAAAAGCACTATGTGAGGGAAAATTTAAGAACTGGGATAAGCACCTAGCCAAGGCCACCTGGTTGGTAAATACCAGAGGCTCTGTCAACCGAGCTGGCCCTGCCCAAGCAGAATCCCTCCACACTGTAGATGGAGACAAAGTTCCAGTGATTCACCTGAGAGGTATGTTGGGTAAAGCCATTTGGGTTGCCCCTACCTCGGGCCAAGACAAACCCATTCGTGGAGTTGTCTTCGCTCAAGGGCCAGGGTACACATGGTGGGTGATGAGGAAGGATGGAAAGATACAGTGTGTGCCTCAAGGAAATTTATCTTTGGGAAAAAACTAACTTTGTGCTTCAAGCTGTTTTACAGGAGACCAGTCGCCAAGTGAGAGAGACCTGACCAATGCTGATACCAGTATCTGACGATGAAACAAAAAACCAGTCCTAAACCTGAGCTGTGATTGTAACCGAAGTGCCAAGGATCCGAACCGAGCTACTGTCGATGCTGAAGTCAATCGCTTACCACAAAACAACTACTTCGAAGGACTATATATATATATATATATGTATATATGTGCGGGATATAAGTAAATGTGTAAAATATAAATGTTACGTAAAATAGTATGGAATAAGGGGTGGAGAATGTAGTGGGTTTGAATCTAGGCCTTCCTTGGTGATCAGGTTGTAACCAAGGAACCAAGGTCATGTTCCCAGTATTCCATACAATTTTACGTAAGCAAGAGTATAAATAAGGAGAGAGAGGAAGCTCTCGCTCTCTTTCTTCCGGCGGACCCAAGGTGGAGGTAGCTCTACTGTCGCTCTGCCCGGGTGAGGGAGTGAGGCCTGGCGCGTCTGGTTGGCCTTGAGAGGCGGACAGTGCTGTGGTAGCTGTGTGGGGTGGCTCGCTTCCTCTTGAAGGGAGTATTTCCCTTTTGTATCCCTTTTTATCCCTTTTTTCCCTTTTCCCTTTCCCTTCCCTTTTCCCTTTAGTTGGTAGTGTGTATATAGTTTTCTCTCTCTCTATATATAAATCTTTCATTTTAAATCTATTCGGTTTGGGTTCTTTTGGTTTTTATTTCGGTTGGCTGGGAGAAAGTGAAAGGGAGGGGGAAGGTTTTGTCCCCGGGGTCCAGGGACTTGGCTGGGAGCCAAGTCCAACCTGGGACAAAGGGGCTGTTCTGATTCTTTGTAAGGTCAGGGAATCGAGTGGCAGTGTGACACTGCTGGGCCTCCTGGAACCAAAGGAATGCAGGGACACTGTGGAATCTCCTGGAACCAAGGGGCCATTGTGCCTGCCCAGCACTCCATGGAATCAAGCAGAGCCGCTGCCTCCCCCCCTCCCACCGCACGGACTGGAGTCGCCGGCTCTGCCCCGCTTGGACCCCTCTGGAGTCAGCGTGTTCTTGGGCAGCACAGCTGAGCTCAGCCCAGAGAGTTTCCCAGAGTTTGCTTTGCCCCCTCTTTCCCAGGGGTTTGATTTTTTTTGTTCTTTGTTCATTTTTGGGGGGAAAAGGAGGAAGGGAGACACGTGTTGATCCCTGTTTTGATGTGTTTACCAAAGAGAGCTGGGGCAGGGGGGGAGAGAGGAGGCAATTTCTGTCTCTGCTGTTGCTTTGAACTGTTCTGTTGGTATTGCTGGTTATGCTGCTGTATTTCTTGTCAGTGAACTGGTATTTTTTCACTGATATCTCCTTGTATTTTGTCTGCATGTATTGGTGGGGAATAAAAGGAGAGTGAGTTTATTTTGTTGGAGTTCCCTCCCCAAGACGTGTCTTTAAACCAGGACAGGTTGCTCAAGGGCTCCCTGAGATTTGGCATCATTCACAAAGCACTTGAAAAAACCTTTATAACCCATTTTACAGAGAGATAATAAAGATGTTCAAAAGTGGTGTTCAAGGGCTGGTCATTGAGGGATTTCATCAGGGAGTTGCTGCCAGGAGGACTTTGTACCATGGATTTTATTGGACACTCTTCATTCAGCCAACTTCCCACCCACCACATTTTCCACTTCTTCACTCCAGCTCTCACCAATCTGGCTCTAAGGAGACCACAAGAGACCATGTCAAGGGCTTGATAAAGTCTGGGCACACAACATCCCTTTCTTTCCCCTTCCACAGGGGTTCTGCAATCCCTGCCTTGTCCTTCCCATGCCTGGCAATGGCTGCAGGAGGACTTGCCATGTGCCCTTCCCTGCTGAGCCTGAGCAGTCTGGAACTCTGCCAAGCCTCCTTGCTGCCCTGTTTGCAGACTGGTTCCATGTCTGCCTTTGCCAAGGCCCCAGGAACCTCTGGGATGGCTCTGGCCTTTGCA
>NW_020958709.1:11391-12585 GCF_003031625.1 Empidonax traillii | reverse complement strand
CTCCCATTGCTCTGCCAACCCCCTGGGCCTGCTCTGGGCCCTGCAGGTCCTTGCCCTGCTCCCAAGGGCTCTGGGGGTGCTTCATGCTCAGGCCTTGGGCTTTAGAGCTCAGGGTGGGGATTGGGCACAACTTTGGCAGGTTTGTTGTTCTGCTGGCAGGGTCTGGTTCAGGATTAGGGGAAGAGCTTTTTGGGCTGGGCCAGGATTCAAACTTGGCTTTTCATACAAACAATGCAGATTTGGGATTGGGGTGGGCATTGGAGGACACAGAAGAGACTGGGGTTCTTGTTTTGGGCTTTGCCTTTGAGGTCAGTCTGAGGATGGGATTAGAGCAGTGGATTCTTTCCAATATGCGGGGCAGCCCTTTTGGAGAGAGTTGGGGCTGGAGGTTAGAAACGGTTTAAAGGTTACCAGGATTGTTTGCACAGGCATTGTTTCACCACCATCAAAATTACCTGAAACTGTTTTTACCACATCAAAATCTTTTCTTCTCTGTTGGCCAAGCCCCTCTTTCCTTCCCCAAATAACCAGTCCTTTTTGTCCTGATTCCTCCTGATCTCCCCCAGACTTTCATCTGGGTGGGCTCAGCTTTGTGATGACCCTGTGCAACCTCATGGAATCAAAGGGGCCATTGTGGCACTGCAGGGCCTCATGGAAAGAAAGGAAACACAGGGACACTGTGAAATCTTGTGGAACCAGGGCAACATTTAACATGTGGGGCCTTGTGGAAAAAAAAGGGAACTCTGAAACCTTTTGGAACCTCATGGAACCAGGGAGCCCTTGTGGCACTGTGGTGCCTACTGGAAACAAAGAAACCCTGGGACACAGTGGAACCTCATGAAATGAAGGGGCCACTGTGACACTACAGGGCCTTTTTGAAGCAAAATGGACCTTGGGACACTGGGGAACCCCACGGAATCAAGGGGTCACTGTGACACCGAAGACACCTCATGGACTCAAGGGACCACTGTGACACTCCAGGGCATTCTGGAGCCAAAGGATCCTGGGGACACTGAGCAGCCTCCTGGAATCAAGGGGCCACTTTGACACTGCAGGGCCTCATGGAAACCAAACCAAATCCAGGCTTGTCCAGGTGCTGAGGGGGATTCAGAAGGGAGGCAGCAGTGATTGCTCCCTACACACCCACCACTCCAATGGGCTCTCCCTGCCCTGAAGGTTTCTGGCCATCAGGCT
>NW_020958709.1:3962-5433 GCF_003031625.1 Empidonax traillii | reverse complement strand
GCAGTGCTCCCTGTGCACATCAAAGTGAGAAGGAAAACTAAACCGCACGATTCGACCAGCCGAACAGAGTGAGGATTTTTTCCATTTTGGAGGACTTTTCTTGTTTTTTTCTCTCCCCCCTCTCTCTCTCCCCTTATCCAGTTGTGGGTGGGGAAGCGGAGGGAAACTCATTTTTGGTTTCTCCAACACCCCCCAGAGGGTGTTACCCCCACATGGCAATGACCAGTGATTCCACAGCGCCCCCTGCTGGCCATCATAAAGAACTGCAGGCTCAGCATCTCCAGTGATCCAACAGCGCCCCCTGGTGACTGGCACAGGACACTACAAGCTCTGCATCTTTAGTGACCCAAAGGCACCCCCTGTTGCCTGTGGTTAGAATTGCACCAAAGGGCACAAACTGAACTGTTTACTTTTTGTCCTTTGCTTGTTTATTGGTTTGTTTTGAAGGGGATTTTTGGTGGGTATAGGAGTATTGTTTGGCTATTTTACTTGTTTTCTTTCATTGTTTCTGCCAATACATACATATCTTTTAACAAAGGGCTGTTATTTTTCATTTTTGATATTTTTTTTCTCTCAATCAGAACCTCTAATTTCAGATTTATAATTGCTTAGAGGGAGAAGTTTTGATCTTTTCTCATAACTCATCCTCAGCAAAACGCCTGTATCTCTTTTAAACTGGGACAGGAGCCCTGCACTGAACTTGCTGGTGAGATTCCCAAAATTGAATATGGTCAAACATTCTTGCCAGACAAAAGGTGGCAGGACAGAAAGCTCTTGCTGCCCGTGGAGTGCCCAGGTGCCCCACCAACTGAACCTCAAAGCCAAAGGTTACAGGCTTTCTTTCCTGGGGGAAAGGCCGTGACATCACAAAGGGGCCCATGGCAGATGGGTGGGGCTGCACTGTGACATTTTGTAATGTTGGTTCTTTGGTTTCCAGGGGCTATTCCAGAATGGAGAGGACGGTCCGTGACATCACAAAGGTACCCAGGATACATGGATGGGGCTGCATTTTGGGGTTTTGGGACGTTGGCTTTTTGGTTGCCAGGGGCTATTCCGGAATGGAGAGGATGGGCTGTGACATCACAAAGGGGTCTTTGGAACATGGATAGGGTTGAACTGTCACATGGTAGGGGCTTGTTCTTTTGGTATCCACAGGCTTATCCGGAATGGACAGGATAGGCCGTGACATCACAAAAGGGCTCAAAGCACATGGGATGGTCTGACTGTGCTGGTGTGGGATGTTGGTTCTTTGCTTGCCAGGGCCTTTTCTGGAATGGAAAGGATAGAATCATAGAATCATAGAATAGATTGGGTTGGAAAAGACCTCCAAGATCATCAAGTCCAACCCCTGATCCAACTCCAATTACTATATCATGGCACTAAGGGCCACATCCAATCTCTTTTTAAAAACCTCCAGGGATGGTGAATCCACCACCTCTCTGGGTAGGCTGTTCCAATGCTTGATTACCCT
>NW_020958709.1:0-1761 GCF_003031625.1 Empidonax traillii | reverse complement strand
TTAACTATGTTTCCCTCCAAGTCCATCAAAGAATGGAGGTTTTCTTTGCCCCTCCTTCTGTTATTAATGTATTTATAGAAGGACTTTTTGTTATCCTTAACAGAAGTGGCCAATTTAACTTCAAATTGTGCTTTTGCATCCCTGATTTTCTTTCTGCATGATCTAGCTGTCTTCCTGAATTCTTCATAAGTAGCCAACCCTTTCTTCCATAGTTGGTAAAAGTTGGAACTTCCAGACACTTCCAGTATGAATCCAGTTTGATCCCACTCATTCCCAGTATGGCTGCAGTCCCTCTCACACACTCCCAGTATTATTGCAGTTGCTCCCAGTAAGACCCCACTACGACCCCAGCAGGGGCCCAGCTGCTCCCAGTATGATCCCAGTTGCCCCCAACATAGTTCCAGTTGCTCCCCTTCACCCCTACTATGGTTCCAGTCTCTCCCAGTATTATCCCCATCACTCCCAGCCTCTCCCAGTATAGCCCAGTTGCTTCCAGTATGCTCCCAGTCAGTCCCAGTATGATCCCAGTCTCTCTTAGTAGGATCCAAGTTACTCCCTGCATCATCGCAGTTGCTCCCCAGTCACCCCACTGTAGTTCCAGTCCCTCCCAGTATGACTCCAGTAGGATCCCAATGACACCCTCTATGGTGGCAGTCACAGCCAGGATGAACCCAGACATTCCCTGTCACTCCCAGTATAAAGCCATTTGCCCCCAGCAGGGTCCCACTTGCTCCCACTCACCCACTGCAGTTCCAGTCCCTCCCAGTAGGATCTCTGTCACTCCCAGTCTCTCCCAGTTGACATCAGCCTGCTCCCAGTCAGTCCCAGTATGCTCCCAGTCAGTCCCAGTATGATCCCAGTAGCTTCCAGCATGATCCCAGTTGCTCACAGCCATTCCCAGTGTTCCCCAGTGTGGTCCTAGTGGCTCCCAGTATGACCCCAGTAACCTACAGTATATCCCAGTTGGGCCAACATGGTCCCAACTGCCCTCAGAATGCTCCCAGTCACTCCCAGTATGACCCCAGCCACCTTCACTGTGGAACCAGTTGCACTCAAGATGGTTCCAGTTGTTCCCAGCATGGTCCCAGTTGCTCGCAGTTGCTCCCAGTGGGATCCTAAGAGCTCCCAGTTGCCCCTAGCTTAGAACCAGCTGCTCCCAATATGATCCTAGTCTGATCCCAGTACGATCCCAGTATGAGTTCAGTCACCCCCAGTATGATCCCAGGAACTTCCAGACACTTCCAGTACAAAGCCAGTTTGATCCCACTCATCCCCAGTATGGCTGCAGTCCCTCTCACACACTCCCAGTAGTATTGCAGTCACTCCCAGTAAGACCCCAGCAGGACCCCAGGGGGGCCCAGCTGCTCCCAGTATGATCCCAGTTCTGGTTATTGGGGGGCACTGGGGGGGTTTGGAGGATCCCAAGGGGTGGAGCCGAGTTTGGGGGGACAGAACCGGCCCTGGGATGGATCAGGAATGGGGACCCCCCTGTGTTCCCCCCTTGTCACCCGCTCTGGGGGGGCTTTGGGAGGGCACCTGCCCCTCAATAGGCACCCAGCTCACCCCAAAAGGTGCTGGGACCCCCCAAAACCTCCCCACAGCCCCTCAAGGACCCCCAAACACACTCAGAGCCCACCCAGGACCCCACCCAACCCCTTTTCTGGGGGGGCTTCTCTGGGCACTGGTGGTGCTGGGAGCCCCCCCGGCTGCGGGCGAGGAGCTCTCGGGTGAGCGGGGGGTGGGAAAGGGGAGGTCGGTGGG
>NW_020958708.1:0-12602 GCF_003031625.1 Empidonax traillii | reverse complement strand
GGGGGGGGGGGGGGGCAAGAAAGAAAGGGAGAGAGAGAGACAGAGATTAGGTAAATATATATATCACCACCACATGGATTCTGACAGTGTCCCACTGGGTCCTTCTTCTGGTCTTCTCAGTGGTGAGAGTCCTGCAGTCATGCTTCTGGGGTACAACTTTTACGCAGTTCAAGTCCTGGATATTCACAGGGGTGGATGCTGTTCCCACAACTTGGGCTGGCATGGGTGTAAGCAGTTGTTTTCTTTCCCACAGCTTCCACAGTGCAATTTTGTTTCCAGTGTGTGAATTCCAAACCTTCACCTCTGTTTAGGTTTGTAATTAACACTTTCCTTTCTCACAGTTTGCCACAGTAGGAACCTTGTTAAGATTTGCCTTACCAGGCCTGGTTCCTATTGTTGCCAGTCTGTGCTTATCACAAGTTTCTGTCGTGGTGGCTTACTTTATGGGAATTTCCTTCTTTGACAGTGTTTTGGTACAATTCATTGCATTCCTTAAGTCCCATCACTGTCCCAGGATGTGGGTATTAACCAGGAGTTCGTAAGGGAGTCAGAACCCCTTCATCTCTGGACGCAACCTTTAAAAAGTGTAAGAGAGAGGTTTGCTTTGAGAGATGACCTGCAGGGACATCCTCTTTGCACCTGGAAGACCATGGAAGAAGTGATCCAATGCCCCAGAGAAATGGCACCATTAGAGATACTTTTCCCAAGGGTCAGGCAATCCAATAGTGACCCTGACAAGGTCAAGTGTACATCACAGATGTGGTGGAACCTTGTACGCGCAGGACCACCCGTATATGCTAATTTCCTGGCAACAATGCACTGGAAGGAACACCAAATAACAGTGGGTGCTATGATGAGTAAACAGTCTATTTCAATTGCTGAGGTGACAGGGGGTTCTCAAGAGCTGACAGTGGTGGAAGCTGAAGTGAACTTGACACGGAAGGAGTGGCAGAGACACCCTGTTGTGACTGGTCCAGATGCCCCATGTATCCTGGGTATCAATTACCAAAAGAATGGGTATTTCAAAGATCCAAAGGGACATTGGTGGGACTTTGGAAGAGCTGCTGTAGAGAGATAAGGGATTAAACAGTTGAATGCGTTACCTTGCCTCTCAGAAAACCCTTCTGTTGTTGGATGGCTAAAGGTTTAGGAACAGCAGGTGCCAATCAACATTGCAACAGTGCATCATTGGCAATACGGCATGAATCGAGACTCCATGATCCCCATCCATAAGATGATCGGAGATGCTGGAGAGCCAGGGAGTGGTCAGAAAGTCTCATTCACCCTTCAACAGCCCCATTTGTCGGTGCATAAGCCCAATGGCGAATGAAGACTGACTGTGGACTAGCATGGCTTGAATGAACTTACCCCATCACTGAATGCTGCTGTGCCAGACATGGTGGAGTTTCATTATGAACTGGAGTCTAAGGCAGTGAAAGTAGTATGCCTCCATTGACATTGCTAATGTATTTTTCTCCATTCCTTTGGCAGTAGAGTGCCAGGCATGGTTTGCTTTCGCATGGATGTGTGTGCAGTACACGTGGAACCGACTGCCCCAGGGGTGGAAACACAATCCCACCATCTGTCATGGACTGATCCAGGCTGCACTAGAGAAGGGTGAGGCTCCAGAACACCTGCAGTACATTCATGACATCATCGTATGGGGGAACATGGCAGAAGAAGTCTTTAAGAAAGGAAAGATCATCCAGATTCTCCTGAAAGCTGGGTTTCCCATCAAATGGAGTGGTCAAGGGACCTGCCCTAAAGATCCAGTTCCTGGGAGTGAAATGGCAGGGCAGACGTTGTCAGATCCCAACACAAGTCATCAAGGCGATAGTGGCAGTGTTCCCACCTACCAGCAAGAAGGAAACACAAGCTTTGCTAGGTCTCTGGAGGATGCACATCCCAGAATACAGCCAGATTATAAGTCCTCTCTACTTTGTAATGAAGAACGATTTCCAGTGGGGCCCCAAACAACAACAAGCCTTTGAACAGATCAAACAGGACATCACTCACGCTGTAGCCCTTGGGTCAGTCAGGGCAGGACCAGAGGTGAAGAATGTGCTCCACTCTGCAGACAGGGAAAATGGTCCCCTGGCAAAAGGTACTTTTGCAGGGAGGGCTACAGGGTTGGCTTCTGTTAGAAGTTGCTAGAAGCTTCCCCTGTCTGCTGGAGCCAATGCCAGCCGGCTCCAGGACAAGCTTCCTGATGCTCGCCAAGGCTGAGCCAATTAGGAGTAATGGTAACGTCTCTGTGATAACATATTTAAGGACAGAAGGTTGTTGCGCAGATGAAAATTCCAGCTAGGGAAGAGTGGAGTAAGAACATGGGAACAACAATGTAGACACCAAGGTCAGTGCAGAAGGAGGGGGAGGAGGTACTCCAGGCTGCCGGAGCTGAGGCCCCTGCAGCCCGTGGTGACGACCATGGTGGAACAGGCTGTCCTCCTGCAACCCATGGAGGACCATCAGGGTGCAGAGACCCACCTGCAGCCCAAAACCCAAGCAAATTAAGAACATTGCAACAACAAACAGGCAGACCGAGCTGTCCAAGTGTCACAGTTAGACCTTGATTGGCAGGAGAATGGAGAGTTGTTCTGTGGGAAACATCTGGGTTGTAGACAGTTTAGGCCTTGAATTTGATCAGTTACAGCTGTGAGCTTGTAAAAGAACAGAAAGGTGAGAGAGCAGGAAAGGAAGAAGAACTACAGTAAATAACAGGTGTTGTTTTGAGATTTGCCAGCACGTGAAGGGACACCGACCACCTATCAAAAGATGAACTGCAGCGCGTGAACAGAAACACTTAACCAATGAAACATAGCATGTATATGCGTGGACAGAAGAAAAGACTATAAAACTAAGTCTGCTGTTAATAAGGTTGTTGTTGCCTGCCAACTGACTGAGTGTCTTTTTGTCCACCGCATTGTTCCTAGCTCAATGGACCCATGATGCCTCAGGTCATCAGGGAAGAGATGCCACCTATAGGTGGGCACAAGACTGAGGAGTGGATTTAACCATGGACACTATCTTCCAGGTTATCCACGAGTGTGACACATGCGCTGCAATCAAGCAGGCTAAGAGAGTAAAGCCCCTCTGGTATGGTGGGTGATTGACTAAATATAGATATGGAGAATCCTGGAAGATTGATTACATCACACTGTTGCAAACTCGCCAAGGTAAGCACTGTGTTCTCACTATGGTGGAAGCAACCACCGGATGGTTAGAAACATACACCGTGCCTCATGACACTGCCCGGAACACCATCCTGGGTCTTGAAAAGCAAGTCCTGTGGTGACACGGCACCCGAGAACGATTTGAGTCAGACAATGGGACTCATTTCAAGAATAGCCTAGTTACCACCTGGGCTAAAGAGCATGGCTTTGAATGGATGCATCATTTCTTCAATCATGCACTGGCCACTGGGAAGGTTGAACGGTGTAATGGACTGTTCAAAACTACTTTGAAGGCATTGGGCGGGGGGACTTTCAAGCACTGAGATCAGCATTTAGCAAAGACTACTTGGTTAGTCAACGCTAGAGGCTCTGTCAACCAAGCCGACCCTGCCCTTCACACAGTAGATGAAGTCCCTGTAGTGTACCTGAGAGTTATGTTAGGAAAAATGGTTTGGATTAGTCCTGCCTCAAGTAAAGGCAAACACATTCATGGGATTGTTTTTGCTCAAGGACCAGGTTGCACTTGGTGGATGATGCAGAAAGATGGAGAAACAAGATGTATACCTCAAGGGGACCTAATTTTTGGGTAAACTATGGTGAATATGAGCACTGAAAGCCAGGTTATTGCAAAAACAATTATAACTGACTCATACTGAAGGCTCTCCATTAAATTAATTGACACTGACATTAGGAAATAATATACATATCCTGAACAACCGATTCTGCACATGCAGGTAGGATTTATTTTTATTTTTTTTAACTCCTCAGATAAGCAATTGTAACTGTTTTCCCAAAATTGGATTCTTTTCCAGACAAAATTAGAAATTATACACAATGATGAATCTCACACATGAAAAAAGAAAAGCACATCAGATGTAGAACAGAAAACAATCTTGAGCTAGAACTCCACAGTGCAGACACTATGTCAAAGGTGTCTCAAAATGCCCTATTATGCACTTCATTCAGAACTCTGCTCTCAAATTCAGTGAAAAAATCTTCATGAATGTTTTTCTGATATTTCACAAAGCTAATGTAGTGGTATAGAACACCTACTATGTTTAAGAAACAATTCACACTGCAAAGAAATGTCATGCAAGAAGCTGACATTTGTAACCATCTAACAAAGGGAAGTGAGTGAGAATATAAAGCTGGGGGAAGAAGGAAGGGAGAAGGGGGAGGGGATGTGCAGAGTGATGGCATTTATCTTCCCGAGTAACCATTACATGTGATAGAGCCCTGCTCTGCTGGAGATGGCTGAACACCTGCCTGCCTGTGGGAAGGGGTGAATGAATTCCTTGTTTTCCTTTGCTTGCATGCACGGCTTTTGCTTTCCCTATTAAACTGTCTTTATCTCAACCCATAAGTTTTCTAGCTTTTACCCTTCCGATTCTCTCCCCCATCCCACCAGGGGGCGAGGGAGTGACTGAGCAACAGCGGGGTGCTTAGTTGCCGACTGGGGTTAAACCATGACAACTGACTACATAGAACAATTTTGTAGTGTCAAACCTGCCTTTTTATTTAAATGATGAAGCACGTACACCTGCTGCATGTAGTCTTTCAAATCTAACTTTTAAGCTGGAAAGTAAGAAAGGCAAGCCTACTCCTTTAGGAAAGAGTCTGTAATGTACTAAACTCAGCTGAAATCCATAATAAACTAGAACTCAGCCTAAAGTGGTTTACAGTCAGTGACTGGCATTTTGTGCACTCGAATGGAAAAATGTCTTACAAAAGGTAGAAATAGATAAATTTTGAAGGAAGATTACACCTCTATGTTGTGTGTCTTACCTGGGAGACAGTCTGGAGTTCTAATGTACAACTCAAGCACATACTCTCCAGTCACAGTAAATCCATTATGAATAACTAAGTTTACATCACTGTTGAAAGTTCAGACAATGTTTGCAGCCACAAGACAAAAGAACTGTTCTTTTTATTTCTTTCATGTTTTCTATTAAAATATATAATGTAATGGCCAGTCTCTTTGCGAACGAAGAACCGGGGAAGGTCTTTCCACCTTCCAGCCTGCGCATTGGATTTTTTAGGTGAGACACAGTGTGCGCGGAACTGAACCCACCCTTTAATCCTGAGGTTCATCTGCTGGGGCCAAGCACGCTTGGACGGTGGCAGTGAGGTCCTCAGGACATAGATGGATTGCCTTACAGGGCTGAACAAAGGGAACAAACACCCTGTTATGAAAGTTCACGGAAGAGAATGGAGTAAGAACTAGGACAGTGGGAAATGATACTGACAACTGATCTAATTTTAAACTAATCCAATCTGACGTTTGCATTATCAGAAAGTACTGTACAACATATGACAGTTTGATAAGCTAACAACCAAAGTACAGAGACTGAAAACAAATCTGCTAAGCCTCCACCAAATACTCTGTACCATATTTGCAGGAGATGAAAGTTACCAAGAGTGGTTTTCATCCAAAACAAATCACAGAATCACAGAATATGCTGAGTTGGAAGGGATCCACAAGGATCATCAAGTCCAACTCCTGGCCCTGCACAGAACCATCCCCAAGAGTCACACCATGTGCCTGAGAGTATCGATATACATCAGATTTTAGATTAACTAAACTGTTTATTATTCGTGAAGTATTCAAATTAGTATCTTGGTTTTGGAAAACAAGTACAACCCCAGTCTCTTACCACGTTAAATAGGGAGGTTTGTACAACTGTCACAGCAATGATTTGAAATAACTAACCTTACAAGAACAAGATAGCCAAAAGAGGATAGAATATAAATGTTCTAAAGGTTCTGATCTAGTTTTAAGTTATGTGCAAACCTGAGTTAACACAGAAGCTACTTCATCTAGAGCAGGTACTCCCAAATTGCAACCTGCAGGCTCTTACCTTTTTTGTATACAGCCCATGAAAAATGTTTTTTGATTATTTCTGATTACTTTACAGACTGTTTAAAACCAAAGCTCCATTGTACAATCTCGTCCCTTAAGTAAAATTTATCCCATCTGTTAAGTGAAATTTCATTAATAAAATCTGAAGAAATATAGTCCAGAGAATGTGGCTTCAGAGTATGTCATGACTTCTTAAAAAGCAGTATTTTAGAGCAGTACTTCCAAACTGTAGTGCATGAAGGAGGTTTCATAACAGATAAAGCTAGAGTTATGACATCGTAATATTTCTAAACTAAAGGCTTCAGAAGTATTATGTTGGTTCAAAGGTAGATGAGATCCCAAAATGGTATCAATGTAAAATTTTGCACAAAGGCACTTTACACAGGTATAGAAACATCAATAGTGTTTGTTATGCTCAGTTGTATGGCATGGCAGTTTTAAGTAGATGCCATAGGATTTTTCATGCCAATGTAGAAGTAGTCTCTAAAAAGCATTCACCAGTGTCATGGGAAACACATTATCCTTGGGAGACTGAAGGATGAAAAACATTCTAAAGGGATTTAGGGAATTCAGAGTGAATGGTCTACTTGACCGAAATCATCATCTCCAGTATGCAACCCTATAACCCTCTTTCTTTTCCAAGTGTCCTCCTTCTGTAATTTGGCAGGCATATATCTAAATGATATAGTTGAAAGCACAACTGCTGTTTGAATGCTTTTAAGAGTTGTACACTTTAAGAAGCATTCCACAAAGCAACTGAGAAACAGGAATACTGGTGCTGGAGAAATGAACTGACAAATTTCATGAAGTTCAAAAAAACGCAAAAGCAAATCCTGCACCTGAGAAGGAATAACCGCATTCAAAAGAACAGGTTGGAGCCTACTGGCTATAAAGCAGCTTTGTAGAAAAGGGCCTGGGGGTCCTGGTGGACAAGTGGATGATGAGACAGCAGTGAACCTTTGTGTCAAAGAAGACCTGCCCCATGCTAGGCTGCATTAGCAAGAGGGGCAGCAGCAGGACAAAGGAAATTATTCTTCCCCCTCTTTTTGGCACTTGTGGGACTGCATAAGGGACTATCATGTCCAGTTTGGGGCCCCCCGGTACAAGAAAGACGTGGACAAACAGGAGCAAGTCCAGCAAAGGTCACCAACATGATTAGGGCCCTGGTACACATAGCATATGAGGAAAGGTTGAGAGAGCTGGTTTTGTTCAACCTTAAGAAGAGTGGTTCTTACGAGACTGAAAATTTTACAAATTGTATCTAACCCACTTTCATACCTAACATGGGGTTTCCATATTTTTTGTTTATCTGTAGCTTCTGCAATCTAATACTTTGTTTTGAATTTCTGTTCTGGTGCCTGTTTTTTGTTTGTGATCTAATAAAATTATTAAGGGTGTTACCTAATGTTATTGTCTCTATTCCATTCATTTGCAGGCTCCAGAAGGTGAATCTCAACCTGTGACTCAAGTGGACCTCTTCATTTCTACACAGACAATAAAAGCATTGAATGCAGACACACAGGTATGGGCAGATCAAGTCTTGTCAGCATCATAATAATAGTCCTTTGAAACAGATCTTCATCTACCTGCCAAAATCTGACTTTCATGGAGGTAAGACACACAACATAGAGGTGTAATCTTCCTTCAAAATTTATCTATTTCTACCTTTTGTAAGACATTTTTCCATTCGAGTGCACAAAATGCCAGTCACTGACTGTAAACCACTTTAGGCTGAGTTCTAGTTTATTATGGATTTCAGCTGAGTTTAGTACATTACAGACTCTTTCCTAAAGGAGTAGGCTTGCCTTTCTTACTTTCCAGCTTAAAAGTTAGATTTGAAAGACTACATGCAGCAGGTGTACGTGCTTCATCATTTAAATAAAAAGGCAGGTTTGACACTACAAAATTGTTCTATGTAGTCAGTTGTCATGGTTTAACCCCAGTCGGCAACTAAGCACCCCGCTGTTGCTCAGTCACTCCCTCGCCCCCTGGTGGGATGGGGGAGAGAATCGGAAGGGTAAAAGCTAGAAAACTTATGGGTTGAGATAAAGACAGTTTAATAGGGAAAGCAAAAGCCGTGCATGCAAGCAAAGGAAAACAAGGAATTCATTCACCCCTTCCCACAGGCAGGCAGGTGTTCAGCCATCTCCAGCAGAGCAGGGCTCTATCACATGTAATGGTTACTCGGGAAGATAAATGCCATCACTCTGCACATCCCCTCCCCCTTCTCCCTTCCTTCTTCCCCCAGCTTTATATTCTCACTCACTTCCCTTTGTTAGATGGTTACAAATGTCAGCTTCTTGCATGACATTTCTTTGCAGTGTGAATTGTTTCTTAAACATAGTAGGTGTTCTATACCACTACATTAGCTTTGTGAAATATCAGAAAAACATTCATGAAGATTTTTTCACTGAATTTGAGAGCAGAGTTCTGAATGAAGTGCATAATAGGGCATTTTGAGACACCTTTGACATAGTGTCTGCACTGTGGAGTTCTAGCTCAAGATTGTTTTCTGTTCTACATCTGATGTGCTTTTCTTTTTTCATGTGTGAGATTCATCATTGTGTATAATTTCTAATTTTGTCTGGAAAAGAATCCAATTTTGGGAAAACAGTTACAATTGCTTATCTGAGGAGTTAAAAAAAATAAAAATAAATCCTACCTGCATGTGCAGAATCGGTTGTTCAGGATATGTATATTATTTCCTAATGTCAGTGTCAATTAATTTAATGGAGAGCCTTCAGTATGAGTCAGTTATAATTGTTTTTGCAATAACCTGGCTTTCAGTGCTCATATTCACCATAGTTTACCCAAAAATTAGGTCCCCTTGAGGTATACATCTTGTTTCTCCATCTTTCTGCATCATCCACCAAGTGCAACCTGGTCCTTGAGCAAAAACAATCCCATGAATGTGTTTGCCTTTACTTGAGGCAGGACTAATCCAAACCATTTTTCCTAACATAACTCTCAGGTACACTACAGGGACTTCATCTACTGTGTGAAGGGCAGGGTCGGCTTGGTTGACAGAGCCTCTAGCGTTGACTAACCAAGTAGTCTTTGCTAAATGCTGATCTCAGTGCTTGAAAGTCCCCCCGCCCAATGCCTTCAAAGTAGTTTTGAACAGTCCATTACACCGTTCAACCTTCCCAGTGGCCAGTGCATGATTGAAGAAATGATGCATCCATTCAAAGCCATGCTCTTTAGCCCAGGTGGTAACTAGGCTATTCTTGAAATGAGTCCCATTGTCTGACTCAAATCGTTCTCGGGTGCCGTGTCACCACAGGACTTGCTTTTCAAGACCCAGGATGGTGTTCCGGGCAGTGTCATGAGGCACGGTGTATGTTTCTAACCATCCGGTGGTTGCTTCCACCATAGTGAGAACACAGTGCTTACCTTGGCGAGTTTGCAACAGTGTGATGTAATCAATCTTCCAGGATTCTCCATATCTATATTTAGTCAATCACCCACCATACCAGAGGGGCTTTACTCTCTTAGCCTGCTTGATTGCAGCGCATGTGTCACACTCGTGGATAACCTGGAAGATAGTGTCCATGGTTAAATCCACTCCTCAGTCTTGTGCCCACCTATAGGTGGCATCTCTTCCCTGATGACCTGAGGCATCATGGGTCCATTGAGCTAGGAACAATGCGGTGGACAAAAAGACACTCAGTCAGTTGGCAGGCAACAACAACCTTATTAACAGCAGACTTAGTTTTATAGTCTTTTCTTCTGTCCACGCATATACATGCTATGTTTCATTGGTTAAGTGTTTCTGTTCACGCGCTGCAGTTCATCTTTTGATAGGTGGTCGGTGTCCCTTCACGTGCTGGCAAATCTCAAAACAACACCTGTTATTTACTGTAGTTCTTCTTCCTTTCCTGCTCTCTCACCTTTCTGTTCTTTTACAAGCTCACAGCTGTAACTGATCAAATTCAAGGCCTAAACTGTCTACAACCCAGATGTTTCCCACAGAACAACTCTCCATTCTCCTGCCAATCAAGGTCTAACTGTGACACTTGGACAGCTCGGTCTGCCTGTTTGTTGTTGCAATGTTCTTAATTTGCTTGGGTTTTGGGCTGCAGGTGGGTCTCTGCACCCTGATGGTCCTCCATGGGTTGCAGGAGGACAGCCTGTTCCACCATGGTCGTCACCACGGGCTGCAGGGGCCTCAGCTCCGGCAGCCTGGAGTACCTCCTCCCCCTCCTTCTGCACTGACCTTGGTGTCTACATTGTTGTTCCCATGTTCTTACTCCACTCTTCCCTAGCTGGAATTTTCATCTGCGCAACAACCTTCTGTCCTTAAATATGTTATCACAGAGACGTTACCATTACTCCTAATTGGCTCAGCCTTGGCGAGCATCAGGAAGCTTGTCCTGGAGCCGGCTGGCATTGGCTCCAGCAGACAGGGGAAGCTTCTAGCAACTTCTAACAGAAGCCAACCCTGTAGCCCTCCCTGCAAAAGTACCTTTTGCCAGGGGACCATTTTCCCTGTCTGCAGAGTGGAGCACATTCTTCACCTCTGGTCCTGCCCTGACTGACCCAAGGGCTACAGCGTGAGTGATGTCCTGTTTGATCTGTTCAAAGGCTTGTTGTTGTTTGGGGCCCCACTGGAAATCGTTCTTCATTACAAAGTAGAGAGGACTTATAATCTGGCTGTATTCTGGGATGTGCATCCTCCAGAGACCTAGCAAAGCTTGTGTTTCCTTCTTGCTGGTAGGTGGGAACACTGCCACTATCGCCTTGATGACTTGTGTTGGGATCTGACAACGTCTGCCCTGCCATTTCACTCCCAGGAACTGGATCTTTAGGGCAGGTCCCTTGACCACTCCATTTGATGGGAAACCCAGCTTTCAGGAGAATCTGGATGATCTTTCCTTTCTTAAAGACTTCTTCTGCCATGTTCCCCCATACGATGATGTCATGAATGTACTGCAGGTGTTCTGGAGCCTCACCCTTCTCTAGTGCAGCCTGGATCAGTCCATGACAGATGGTGGGATTGTGTTTCCACCCCTGGGGCAGTCGGTTCCACGTGTACTGCACACACATCCATGCGAAAGCAAACCATGCCTGGCACTCTACTGCCAAAGGAATGGAGAAAAATACATTAGCAATGTCAATGGAGGCATACTACTTTCACTGCCTTAGACTCCAGTTCATAATGAAACTCCACCATGTCTGGCACAGCAGCATTCAGTGATGGGGTAAGTTCATTCAAGCCATGCTAGTCCACAGTCAGTCTCCATTCGCCATTGGGCTTATGCACCGACAAATGGGGCTGTTGAAGGGTGAATGAGACTTTCTGACCACTCCCTGGCTCTCCAGCATCTCCGATCATCTTATGGATGGGGATCATGGAGTCTCGATTCATGCCGTATTGCCAATGATGCACTGTTGCAATGTTGATTGGCACCTGCTGTTCCTAAACCTTTAGCCATCCAACAACAGAAGGGTTTTCTGAGAGGCAAGGTAACGCATTCAACTGTTTAATCCCTTATCTCTCTACAGCAGCTCTTCCAAAGTCCCACCAATGTCCCTTTGGATCTTTGAAATACCCATTCTTTTGGTAATTGATACCCAGGATACATGGGGCATCTGGACCAGTCACAACAGGGTGTCTCTGCCACTCCTTCCGTGTCAAGTTCACTTCAGCTTCCACCACTGTCAGCTCTTGAGAACCCCCTGTCACCTCAGCAATTGAAATAGACTGTTTACTCATCATAGCACCCACTGTTATTTGGTGTTCCTTCCAGTGCATTGTTGCCAGGAAATTAGCATATACGGGTGGTCCTGCGCGTACAAGGTTCCACCACATCTGTGATGTACACTTGACCTTGTCAGGGTCACTATTGGATTGCCTGACCCTTGGGAAAAGTATCTCTAATGGTGCCATTTCTCTGGGGCATTGGATCACTTCTTCCATGGTCTTCCAGGTGCAAAGAGGATGTCCCTGCAGGTCATCTCTCAAAGCAAACCTCTCTCTTACACTTTTTAAAGGTTGCGTCCAGAGATGAAGGGGTTCTGACTCCCTTACGAACTCCTGGTTAATACCCACATCCTGGGACAGTGATGGGACTTAAGGAATGCAATGAATTGTACCAAAACACTGTCAAAGAAGGAAATTCCCATAAAGTAAGCCACCACGACAGAAACTTGTGATAAGCACAGACTGGCAACAATAGGAACCAGGCCTGGTAAGGCAAATCTTAACAAGGTTCCTACTGTGGCAAACTGTGAGAAAGGAAAGTGTTAATTACAAACCTAAACAGAGGTGAAGGTTTGGAATTCACACACTGGAAACAAAATTGCACTGTGGAAGCTGTGGGAAAGAAAACAACTGCTTACACCCATGCCAGCCCAAGTTGTGGGAACAGCATCCACCCCTGTGAATATCCAGGACTTGAACTGCGTAAAAGTTGTACCCCAGAAGCATGACTGCAGGACTCTCACCACTGAGAAGACCAGAAGAAGGACCCAGTGGGACACTGTCAGAATCCATGTGGTGGTGATATATATATTTACCTAATCTCTGTCTCTCTCTCTCCCTTTCTTTCTTGCCCCCCCCCCCCCCC
>NW_020958707.1:4718-14800 GCF_003031625.1 Empidonax traillii | reverse complement strand
TGCTCTGCCTGTACTGCTAAGGAGACATTCCAAACTTTTTCTGTTCTGATTATTGGACCTAAACCTAAGAAGAATGCTGGAAACGCTGTACAATCAACTGGAGGCCATAAATAAACACAGGGCAGATATTTGAATAGGCCTGGGACACTTCCAGGGATCCAGGGGCAGCCACAGCTTCTCTGCCCAACCTGTGCCAGGGCCTGCCCACCCTCCCAGCCAGCAATTCCTTCCCAATATCCCATCTCTCCCTGCCCTCTGGCAGTTTGAAGCCATTCCCCTTGTCCTGTCCTTCCAGCCCTTGGGAATAGTCTCTCTCCATCTTTCCTGGAGCCCCTTCAGGTCCTGCAAGGCCACACTCAGGTCCCCCCAAAGCTTCTCTTGTGCAGCTGAACAATCCCAGCTGTGCCAGCCTTTCCTCCCAGCAGAGCTGCTCCAGCCCTGGGATCCTCTTGGTGCCTCCTCTGGGCTCTCTCCAGCAGCTCCATGTGCTCCCTGTGCTGGGGACTCACAGATCCCACAGGAGCAGAAATGAGGGATCCTGGAGCCACATCAGGACACATCCCTGCCCTGTGCCAGGGAAAGCTGTGCTGTGTGTTGGAATTGTGAGTAATTGTAGCTGGGCTTTCCTGGAGGAAATCACAACCCAGAGCCATTTACTGCCTGGATTCTCCCCTCTCCCTGGCATTAAACCATCAGTGCCAATGCCACCCACTGCACACAGATCCCTACAGCCCCTGCAACTGGTGCTCCACAAACACTCACAGATCTGTGAGAAAAAAGCCAAACAGGGGTGTTTTTGTATTCTTATTTTGAGGAGAGGAGAAAGGAAAAGGAGGAACTGCTGCCATCACCTGGAAAAAGCAAAATCAAACACAGTTTTCTCATCACTGCAGCTCGACAGGTTCTCTAAGCAATAAAAAGGACCTTAAATACCTGGGGAAGGCACGGTGTGTGACACTGCCCCAGCTGGCCCTGCTGCAATGGAAATCCAACCCCTTCCCGTTGTTTTTTTATGGAATACTCCAGAATAAAATGTTTGTCGAGCCATTAAAATCATAGAATCACAGAATATCCTGAGCTGCAAGGGACCCACAAGAATGATCATCCAGTCCAACTCCTGGCCTTGCACAGGACACCCCAACAATCCCACCCTGTCCCTGAGAGTGTTGTCTAAAGATATGAAAAGTAGAAAATAAACTAATAAACCCCACAAAAGTGCAGTGTGGAGGATAATAAAAGAAGAGATTGAATTTCATTGATTTGATTGTCATTTTTTGTGAGTAACCAGCAAGGGGTCATCCTATCCTAAGGGCATGAATATCAGCTTGGAAACAAATCTGCTTCTTGGGGGTGAAAAGTTCCTGAGTGTGACCAGTGGGAGGCAGTTTGGGAACAGCAGGATTCGCTCGGGTCTGTGGCTTGGATTTTACAGTCACAGAAATGCAGAATTCCCCAGGATTTCACTGACAAAGCAAAGTAAACAGTGAGGGACCTGGGAGAGGAGGAGAGTGAGGGAGGAGAACGTGGCACCAGGAATCCTGACAGGGAAAAGGGACACAACCACCTTCTCCCAGGGGCATGGAGGGTCACTGCTGTGCTCCCAAAAAGCAGGTGGCCTTGACAGAAGATCCTTTCACAAGGATATCGTGGGACTGGCAAGGCAGGAGTTCTGCAACAGCTTTTAAACTTTTTAATAATCTTCATGAGATGCTGAACCGCCAGAATTTTAACAGAGGAAATGAATATCAGATATCTATAGGAATACTGAATAGCTATATTGAATAGCTGTATGAATAGCAAATCGGTCTCTGTCACCCCAACTCGGCCTTTTTCACCCCCAAATCTGAAATTTTCACCCCCAAAACCTCCCTCCAGACATCAAAATCAGCCTTTTAAATCCCAAATCGGACTCCAGACCCCAAAATCTGCCCTTTACACCCCAGATCTGTCATTTTTACACCTAATCAGTCCCTTTACAGTCCAAATCTGCTTCTTTTCACCCTAATTTTGCCTTTTTTAACCCAAATCTGACTCTCTTTGCCTCAAATTTGCCTATTTTTGTCCCAAGATCTCCCTCCAGGCATCAAAGTCAGCTTTTTTAGTCACAAATCTCCTGCAAGACCCCAAAACATGCCATTTTCACCCCAAATCTACCTTTTTCACCACAATATTTGCCTGTTTTACCTCAAAATCTCCCTCCAGGCGCAAAAATCTGCACTTCTCACCTCAAAATCTTTCCCTTTCAACCCCAAACCTCCACCCAGACATCAAAACCTGCTATTTTCACCCCACGTCTGCCTTTTCCACCTCAAAATATCCCTCCAGCTTCCCCAGTCTCTTTCACCCCAAAATCTGTCCCAGACCCCCAAATCAGAATTTTTCACCTCAGAAGTGTCTCTCCACACCCTGAAATCTGCCCCTTTCAACCCCAAACCTGCTGCAGCACCCCAAAATCTGATTTTTTTAATCAAAAAATCTGCCCCTTTTACCTCAGGATTTCCTCCCATCTCCCAAACTCTGTCTTTTCCACCCCAACATCTGCCACAGACCCCAAAATCTGAAATTTTTTACCTCAGGAATGTCCCACACACCCCTAAATTTGCCTCTTTTACCCCCAAATCTGCCCCGTTTACCGCAGAATTTCCTGACTCCCCAAAATCTGCCTTTTTCCACCCTAAATTTGCCCCACACGCCAAAATCTGAATTTTTCACCTCAGGAGTGTCACCAAAACCCCCAATTTGTCCTTTTTTACCCAAAAATCTGCTCCTTTTACCTCAGATTTTCTTCTCACCTCCCAAAATCTGCCCCTTTCACTACAGAAATGTCCCCACCCCCCAGTTTTGGTCTTCTCTCTTAAAAATCTTTTTTTACCTCACAAGTGTCCCCCACATCCCAAATTTGCCTTTTTTTACCACAAAATAAGCCCCTTTTACCTCAGGATTTCCTTCCACTCCCCAGAATCAGCCTCTTCCACCCAAAATCTGCCACAGACCCCAAAACTGGAATTTTTTACCTCAGAAATGTCTTTCCACACTCCAAAATCTGCCCCTTTCACCCACAAATCCGCCTCAACACCCCAAAATCTGCATTTTTACCTCAGAAAGGTCCCCCACATTGCCAAATTTGCCCTTTTTACCCCTAAAGCTGACCCATTTACTTCAGGATTTCCTCACCCTTTTCAGCCCCAAATCTGAATTTTTTTACCTCATGAATGTCTCATAACACCCCAAAATCTTCCTCTCACCCCAAATCCACCTCAGACCCCCCAATAAGCATTTTGCACCCCAAAATCTGCACCCACGCTCTAAAATCTGCGTTGTTTTTTACCTCAGGATTCCTGTCACAAATCCGCCTTTTTCACCTCCAAATCTGCCCATTTTACTTCAGGATTTCCTCCCAACCCCAGTTCTGCTCTTTTCCCCCTAAAATCTACCCCAGATCGCCAAAATCCACACTTCTCACTCCAAAATTCCCCCCCTCCAATCTGCCTTTTCACCCCCAGACCTGCCTCAGCCTCCCAAATCTGCCCTTTCGCCCTCCCAACCAGCCCCCTCCCCCCAAATCTGCCCTTTTTCCCCAAACAACGATCACCTCGCGAGGGTTACCTGTCACCTCCCTGCCCCTGTCGCAATCTCCCGGGTATCCTGCGCTGGCCATGACCACACACACGGCCGTGCTGCTCTCGGACCAGGCTGGCCTGAAGCTGCAGAGTTTGCCATCAATCGCTGCTTGAATCACCTCATAAAGATCATTTTTGAGCAGAGGAAGAATTACCTGTTGAAAATTTTCACAAGTAACAGAAGTTTTGTTTTGCTGACTTGACTGAATTTCCCCTAGGTTGAACTTCAGCAGTGGAACAAAATTTGTGTATGCCGAACCAGCAGGCTGGGAAACCGTGGGTGAGCATTTAATTTGCAGCACCTTTTGGCACCATAGGTTTAGACACACGAGATGTGAACTTATGCCGAAGGAACGTGAATTTAGGCCTCTCCCGTTCTGCTTCTACTCAAAAAAACAAAAATTTGAGGAAGAGTTCTTTAACTTAAGGCCTTTAACTAATAATTCACAGGAGCTGATCGGCCAAAATTTAAAGTCACCTCATACATTGTCTAAGATGTTTGTACCCAGGTCTTTCCCTAGAGATGTTACAACAGGCAGAGATAAAAGCGTGAAGCATCTTTAATTTTCCAGTACATTCCACTTACCTGGCACTGGGGATCCCCAAACTGACACTTGAAGTTTAAAATCTTCACCCCCTCTTTGGTCAGCATTAAACTTGTTTGCAGCACACCTGGACAGAGGGAACACAGCCACGCAAAGGGATTGAAATATTTATTGTTTTCAAGGACTCCCTGAAATGCAACACAGTATTTTGGAATGTGGGATTAATTTCATAAATTAATAATCATCATTTATCATAAATTAAAATCAAATCAAATCATAAGGAATTGGGAGCAAGGCATCGAGTGACTTCTGTGGGAATCACCTACCTTTGCCAGAGCAACCTTCACATAAAGATGTGAAGAAAACGTACACTGGAGTGAACAGTGTGACTGAACTTAAGCATATGTTATGCCCTGAACCACGAATATGTTTTAATTAAAAATATTCAATAAAATGTAGTGTGTTTCATGGAGAAAAGACCAAGGTTCTTCTCTCCAAAGGAAGAGCTATAAACCAAATGAGCGAGGCTTAATAGTGCACGAAAAATGAACTGCTACTGGTTTGGTTTCTAAACCAATATTATTTGGAGTTCAGAAGCAACCTCTGACAATGGAACTTACCTGGGTGGGATTTGCCTTGGTTTTCAGCTGAGTGATTACTTACCCACGTAGGCTGTTCCTTCTTGCCTCATGCTATCCACGACGTGCTGGAGGATTGAACCCCTGATCTGCTCCAGAAGATCTTCTGGAACCTGAAAACAACATCGAACTGGTTGGACAGTGATGACATTGGCTGGACTTGCTCACAGGACCTGGAAGGACTGGGGGGAGGAACGGCCTGTTTGCTGCTGTCCCACCCCAACCTGTGAGCTCCTTCCCTCGTGCTGCTGCTGCCTGAAGGATGGACACACCAATCCTCTGCCTCCCGAGGTTTTTTGGTTGGTTCTTAAGGAGGTTTGAGACTGGCAACCTGGGCTGGACACAGGAAGGCTTGGAGAAAGCCACACCAACAGTGTGTGTGAGCAGCGTTCTTAGAGCAAGGCTGCAAAGCTTTGGGAACCACCAAGAACCCCAAGGTTATGTTCATAGAGACCCTGGGAACACAAGGAATTTGGCAGGAATTTTTGAAGTGATGCAAATGGGAGCAGAGAAACACCAAGGCTGGGAATACTGGAAGAGGTGGAAGAGAGGCCATTCCACAGAACCCTGGCTAAATTAATTAAATCCTAAAGAACGATTATTAACGTTTGAGCCCTGTAATCAATCCCAGAAGAAATCAGCATAGCAACAAGAACTGGAACAGGCTCCCCAGGGCAGTGGGCACAGCCCCAAGGCTGCCAGAGCCCCAGGAGCATTTGGACAACGCTCTGAGGGACAGGGGGGAGTGTTGGGGTGTCCTGGGCAGAGCCAGGGCTGGGAATGGGTGATCCTTAGGGCCCCCCTCAGCTCAGGACATTCAGTGATTGTAAGATTGGGGCTTAAAGGAAACCCCTGGAGCACAGGCTGAGCAGGAGCAGGGCCCTACCTGAGGGACTGGACAATAGGCTCCCATCCCTCCAGTGTTGGGGCCCTGGTCCCCATCCAGCAGCCGCTTGTGTGCCTGGGCCGGGGGCATGGGAGCGATGGTGACGCCGTCCGTGAAACATGAGCACTGCGAGGAGAAACACAACAGCAACCGTGACATCATCCTGGCCTGAGGGACACCACTGCTGCTCACAGCCTGGGGCTCAGAGCTGCTGGGAGAGCAGCAATCACAGCAGCCCACTCTGAGTTGGGTTGAGAGGACCTTAGAGCTCATCTTGTTCCACTCCCTGCCACGAGCAGGGACACCTTCCCCTAGACCAGGTTGCTCTAAGTTGTTCCAGTTACCAAGACAAAGTCCACACAAACATGTTTTAGGTCTCTTTAGGGAAAAAAAAGATCATTTCCCACTGAAAATTATCATTATAATTCTAATTTTATGGCTAATGTAGAAGAGAAACCTAGGACAGCGTGCACTGATTAGAATGACACCACACTGCATATATGTAACACGCAATCTAAGCAATGTATGTATGTATATATTTCTCAAAGTGTAAATAAAACTATTTGAAACAAAAAACTCATGTGTTTATGCAGGAGCAGAGCAATGATGCCAAAAAATAAAAGCACAGCATCACCCCATCGATCACATACAGAAAGTTCTTCCCCTTGAAGAAGTTCTTCAATAACAACCATCTCTCCAAACATTCTGTCCTACAAAAACCAAAGCAAATGCCCAGTTAGCAAACATGAATCCATTGGCTAAATTCTCTCTTCAGTTTCTTTTTAACAGAAAAAAACAGGGTATCTTAGAAGTCCCCATTTGTGTTGGGCAAAGCCAATGGCACTTCACTGTGAGACAAGGAAGCCACACTGAGATGCACTTCAGCAGGCCCTGGGAGCCAAGGAAAGATTCAAATCTAGAGAAGCAGGGCAGTGGGACTCGAGACTGGAGCAGGAGTCCAGTCACAAAATCTCCAAGTGCTGTCTGGGGCACACAGGAGGAATCTGAGGAGGAGACCCAGAGAAATTCTCAAATGGGCAGGTTCCTCCCCAAAGTATTTGCCTCCTGCAGCTGGAATGACAAACTCACAGACTACAGAACATCCTGACTTAGATTCCCGGTGGTTAACTGGGGATTCATCCACCTGCATGATCTCCTGGGCAGCTCTGCAGGCTTCCTCCTTGCTGGTTGTGATGGTCACCTCCTTCCTGGCCGCAGGGCCCCTCGCCCGCACCACTCGCGCAGGGAAGTCCGTGCTTGAAGGAAAGCAAAGGGAGGTTCAGGCACTGCTTCTGCCTCCAGGGAAACCCTCATTTTTCACCTCAGTGCCTCCCATAGTCTTACTTTTTTTCAACACATCAGAAAAATGTAATTTTTTTGTCTTTTAAATGGCTTATCAAGCATCCTGAAGGAGCTGATGGAAGGGAAGGAGAGCTGGGATCTGTGAACACAAAACCAAGCTGCTTCAGTTCACAGAATCATAAAGTTACAGACTGGTTTGGGTTTGGAGGGACCCTAAAGATCATCCAGTTCCACCCCCTGCCATGGGCAGGGACACCTTACACTAGCCCAGGTTGCTCCAAGCCCCGTCCAACCTGGCCTGGGACACTTGCAGGGCCTTCCAGCACTCTGGGTGCAGGGCAGATGCACACAGAACTTGCCAGAGGAGCTTCCAGTGGCCCAAACTCACCTGATGATAAACCTGCAGGCTTCCTGGGCATTGCTGAAGGCTTTCCATCGTGCTGTTGGGATCCCGTGCCGCTCCAGAAAGGCTTTAGTGAGACTGGTGTTGGATGCCAGCTGGGCCGCCTTGGCAGACGGGCCAAAACACCGAACTCCTGCTGCCCTCAGGTCATCAACAATCCCTAAGCAGCAAAAACAGCACAGGAGCCAAGGGGACCCCTTGCAAACATGAAGTCACTCGACAAAAGGAAACTCCCATCATCGTTCCAGCTCTGGCACACTTTTCCTTGTCTCAAATAATTAATTCATCCTTAAAATGAGGTTCTGATCACCCATGACCCGTTCTATGGCTCAGTTTAAGAGGTCTTTAGCTCTGTACAAGCACTGTCACAGTTACCCCCCCCCCCCATTTCAAGCCAGAATTTAGGGTACTGATTTGTTCTGTCAAACGAATTTATTTCAGCCTTACCAGCTGCTAGCAGAGCTTCCTCTCCAACCAACACGAGTCCAATGTTGTGATCTTTGCAGAACTGGGTGACAATGGTGTGATTGCTCACCAGGACAGCTGAAAAGGAAAAGGGAATATAATGAAATGATCACTGTAAAGCCTAAATAAGAGATAGGAGCTGAGAATACCCTTGTTCCATCTCCCTAAAAGTGTGATTAAAATAATGAAACAGCCCATGAAGGGCAAAATAAAACAACAATTTAATAATTAGAGTCCAAAAGGAATGGTGAACATTTCCACTTTGCATTGCAGTTTTTAATATACATTGCTAACTTATTAAATCTATTTTATTTATTTGTCACATGTAATCAAGATAAACTTTTATCAAAGCTGCTTATCATAACAATAACAGCCTTGAAAAATAAAAGTTCAGAAGGAAACTCCATGTCAACATGTGAGCCAAGGTTTACTCAAAGCCAGGGCAGGAGCTGAATTCAGCTGGGCAGCCTGGGCAAACACCGGGGGAGTTTCTGTGCAGAATTTAGAGCTTTGAGCCCTCTGTTCCAGGATTTTCCAGAAAAAAAATGCACCAAAAAAAAAAAAAAAAAAAAGGCCCTATAAATGATCTGTGGCACCAGTAAAAGGAAAGAGTAACTGTTACCTCACACCCCCTCAGGACCGCTGTGGGCAGCTTTGATTCAGTTCCTGCACCAGCAGCACTGATGGCCTGGCACAAGATTTTATTTGATACCCCCCCCATTACCTGAATTGGAGATTTTTCCACTGTCGGCCGTGCCTGCATTCCCTGGAGCCACAAACACGTGTTTCACGTGCGGGGACTGCGCCAACTTCCAGGCCAGGGCGTGTTCTCTGCCCCCACTGCCGATCACCAGCACCCGATGGGCCATCAACCTGCGGGACACAACCGCCACCTCCATCAGCTCTGGGACACAACCGTCACTGACATCACTATTTATTGCACAAACTCAGGTAAAAATCCCCCAGTCTATGGATTGGACCTCCCAGTTGGGATTTTGAAGCGATATCAACGCAGTTGGTGTTACAGAGGCACCTGCTGGCCATCGATCCCAGAAGGGACTGACCAGCAGTGCCACTGGGTGGACACATCGGGCACATCTGGTTTAAAACCTGTCAACAAAACCACTGGGAATTTTTTCCCCTCTTGTTCTAACATAGTCAAGATTTCATCTCTTCAGTGTCCCCAGGCTGGAAATTATCGTGCCATCAGTAGGTCTCATCAAGTTCTCTGCACAACTACACAGGACAGGACTAAAAGGGTCCTACAAATGCTCTAACAAATATTTATTATAAATTCCTACAAAATAAATAATAATTATATATAGAATTAATAAAGATAACATAAGTAAATATACAATAAAGGAATATAGAATTGTATCATTCTATTATATTAATATTATGATATATTAATAATTCTATTTCAATGTGAACACTAGGATCAGTCTAGGAGCTTTTAAGAGTGCAAAAGCTCTAATAAATACATTTATTACATATTTTCATACAAATTTAGAATAAATATAGAATACATAAATACAGAATCAATAAATATATAATAAGTAAATGATAAATACACAATAAAGAAATATATAGTAAAGAAATGTATCATTTATAACTCCACTTAATATTTAATAAATCTATTTCAATCTGACCACTGGGGTCAGGAGTGCAAACATCCTGGGAATAAACGGCAGAGGGATTTCAGGGCAGATTCTACACTCTGACAGTTGCTGAGAAGAAACTCCAGCAGAGCAGCTGCTCCATAAAAGCAGCGCTGTTCATCTCACTGCCACAGTGACATTTGAAGCAGCTCCTCAGAATGTTCCTTGGCAAATTAGCTGGGATTTATTTCAGCGATGTTATCACAGGTCACATCTGCAAACTCCATTTTCCGTATGTGCTGACCGTGGGCAAATGTCAGGGAGAGCCCCCCCCAAACGTGGCCTTTGAGGGAGACGCTGGTGGATGCACCAGTCCCTGCCCAGCACAGGGATCGTAAATCCCACGGCCATAAAGCCCAGCTTTGCAGGCACTGCCCGCTCTGCTCTCCTGGGGAATCAGAGCCACTGGAAAATTCATCACACAGCTCCCAAAGGCAGCTGAATGGCAACACTGAGGGATGATATTCCAGCAAAGATTCCCAGAGCACTGTGACAAATCATCTCTGGAGCTCCTGGGACAGTGTTACAACAGCTTACCCCGACACAAAATCAAATTTAACTCCAT
>NW_020958707.1:2207-4572 GCF_003031625.1 Empidonax traillii | reverse complement strand
CTCTGCTCTCCTGGGGAATCAGAGCCACTGGAAAATTCATCACACAGCTCCCAAAGGCAGCTGAATGGCAACACTGAGGGATGATATTCCAGCAAAGATTCCCAGAGCACTGTGACAAATCATCTCTGGAGCTCCTGGGACAGTGTTACAACAGCTTACCCCGACACAAAATCAAATTTAACTCCATAGATTTCATCATTCTTGAACTGCCCAAGTACAGTGGACTGAAGACTTTTGGGGGTTATTTAATTTCTTATATTATATAATATTTTATTATTATTTTAATTTATAATCTTAATTTTCTAACATATCTAATATATGCACTTTATCTTGTGTAACTAAACACTATTTCAGGCTTTGTCTTTGCTCTTTTCACTGTTTGACAAATAATTGCTGGAAGTTGCTGTGAATTTAAAAGTAAAGGGTTACAACTGCTCTGCCTCTAATGTCTAATTGTCTGCAAAGCTCCAGTATGCTACAACTGCTACTCATTAAAAGCAAAGTGTTTTAAAAAGCAATTTCCCCCCTTAATTTCTCAAGTCTCTGAATTTAAGTTCCTAACCGGGTAGAGAGTGAAACCAGGCAGTGCCTCCAGCCCCTTGGAAAAACTCCCATTTCCATCCCACACCAGAGCGAGGACGCTGAGGATGCTTTCTGCAAAGCAAAGCAAAAGCTGGAAGAAAAGAAAGCTGGACAGACAGTTGGTCCAGAGGAAAGGCTGGAGACAGGGGCAGAAAATGCTGGGAGAAAAAAAGCCAGAGAGACAGTCTGTCCAGAGGAAAGGCTGTGGAGAGGGAGGAATCCCTGGATTATTTTCTCTTACCACCTCACTCTGCTGTTTGTCCACACAAAAGGCTGAGGAGTCCTCCAGAAGGATTTGAGGTCTTCCTTGAGTTCCTGCTGCAGATGCAAGGGATTCCTGACCTCTTAAAGCCAAGGATGAGAGGGAGTGAGTGACGGAAGCAGCCACACCTGCATCCTGTGCCCCTGGATCCTCCCACCTCCAGGAGGATCCCCAGCAGGATCCCTCAGTGCCTCCCACCCTTCGAGTCCTCCCCACAGCCTCGGCAGAGTGGATCCTCCTCCTCCTCTCTCTCCATTTTCCTTCATTCACAGCACAAACAGCCCCTCCCCAACACCCTGTAAATAGGATTCAATGCTAGGGGAAAAAAGGAAAAAAAACATCTCCAGTGTGGTGTCACAAAGCTGAGCTCATCACTCAGAACCCATGGGGGAGCAACTGCATGTGCTCTGGCAGGTAAAGGAACTCAGGGATGAAGCTAAAACACAGCTTTCTGGTGTCCAGCTCAACAGAAACACTCCAACCTGCACACAGGGAGCTGTTGTGTCTCAGAAGTCCTCCTGATTTCATGCATTTGTTCTGTAACTCGCCCTGGCGTTTCCCCCACGACACCAAGGCCATCATTCCCTGCTGTTGGTCCAGCTCAGAAGCTGTGCAACGTTCACTCGAGAGAGCGCAGTTTCAGGCTGAGGAGAAAGAATTCCAGAGGGGCAGATGGAGATGGAGTTCTGTGTTCCAGTACAGAGCTGTTCATCTGACCAAGCCAGACGGATAGCCCAGACTGGAAAGACTCCGGATGGGACTCCCAGAAACCAACGCAAAAGTGATGCAGTTCCAATTGCATCGAGATTATTTCAAAACCAACCAGTTTTTCAAAGCTGAGCCTCTCGAATTTTCACTTTGCAGGTGAACACTCCCTTAGCTTCAAACCAATGATAAGGGCTAAACTGAATCCAGACCAGAAACGTTTCTGAGAGCTTTTATTTCAGGTAGCAAATAAGCACTGGCACAATCCTTTATCCCATACCACCTTTGGATTTCTCAAACCAGTATTAAACCTCAGGGCTTTTACAAATTTAGAAGCCCATATTACCACCACCCGTGGGAACAAAAGCAGAGAAAAACGAGAGAGAAGGCAAGAAAAAAGAATATGTCCAAAGGCTTGAAAACAGAAAGAGGACTTAAGAGGTCTAGTCCAGGCAAAGTGCTTTGAATCCTCTTTTCCTTTCTTTCCTGGACGTCTTTGCTCTGTCCTGTTCCTGATCAAATTCATGTCAAATGAGCCATCCCTTCTCTGGAACGTTTCCTTGCACCCCCAAACCCGCTGCCCTGAGCCCCGGGAACCCCCAAACTCGCTCCCCACACCCTCAGGAGCCCCAGACCCCGGGGCGGGTCCCCCCCCGCCCCCCCCGCGCGCTCCCGCCCTTTCCCGCCCCGCCCCGCCCCGCGCGCCCCCTCAGGCGCCCTCAGGGGCTGCCGAGGGGAAAAGAGCCACAAAAACAGCGAAAGAAAGCCAAAACTCCACCGGCCCAGGGCTCGCCTCTCCCCAAAACCATCCTTTGG
>NW_020958707.1:0-2186 GCF_003031625.1 Empidonax traillii | reverse complement strand
CTCTGCTCTCCTGGGGAATCAGAGCCACTGGAAAATTCATCACACAGCTCCCAAAGGCAGCTGAATGGCAACACTGAGGGATGATATTCCAGCAAAGATTCCCAGAGCACTGTGACAAATCATCTCTGGAGCTCCTGGGACAGTGTTACAACAGCTTACCCCGACACAAAATCAAATTTAACTCCATAGCTTTCATCATTCTTGAACTGCCCAAGTACAGTGGACTGAAGACTTTTGGGGGTTATTTAATTTCTTATATTATATAATATTTTATTATTATTTTAATTTATAATCTTAATTTTCTAACATATCTAATATATGCACTTTATCTTGTGTAACTAAACACTATTTCAGGCTTTGTCTTTGCTCTTTTCACTGTTTGACAAATAATTGCTGGAAGTTGCTGTGAATTTAAAAGTAAAGGGTTACAACTGCTCTGCCTCTAATGTCTAATTGTCTGCAAAGCTCCAGTATGCTACAACTGCTACTCATTAAAAGCAAAGTGTTTTAAAAAGCAATTTCACCCCTTAATTTCTCAAGTCTCTGAATTTAAGTTCCTAACCGGGTAGAGAGTGAAACCAGGCAGTGCCTCCAGTCCCTTGGAAAAACTCCCATTTCCATCCCACACCAGAGCGAGGACGCTGAGGATGCTTTCTGCAAAGCAAAGCAAAAGCTGGAAGAAAAGAAAGCTGGACAGACAGTTGGTCCAGAGGAAAGGCTGGAGACAGGGGCAGAAAATGCTGGGAGAAAAAAAGCCAGAGAGACAGTCTGTCCAGAGGAAAGGCTGTGGAGAGGGAGGAATCCCTGGATTATTTTCTCTTACCACCTCACTCTGCTGTTTGTCCACACAAAAGGCTGAGGAGTCCTCCAGAAGGATCTGAGGTCTTCCTTGAGTTCCTGCTGCAGATGCAAGGGATTCCTGACCTCTTAAAGCCAAGGATGAGAGGGAGTGAGTGACGGAAGCAGCCACACCTGCATCCTGTGCCCCTGGATCCTCCCACCTCCAGGAGGATCCCCAGCAGGATCCCTCAGTGCCTCCCACCCTTCGAGTCCTCCCCACAGCCTCGGCAGAGTGGATCCTCCTCCTCCTCTCTCTCCATTTTCCTTCATTCACAGCACAAACAGCCCCTCCCCAACACCCTGTAAATAGGATTCAATGCTAGGGGAAAAAAGGAAAAAAAACATCTCCAGTGTGGTGTCACAAAGCTGAGCTCATCACTCAGAACCCATGGGGGAGCAACTGCATGTGCTCTGGCGGGTAAAGGAACTCAGGGATGAAGCTAAAACACAGCTTTCTGGTGTCCAGCTCAACAGAAACACTCCCACCTGCACACAGGGAGCTGTTCTGTCTCAGAAGTCCTCCTGATTTCATGCATTTGTTCTGTAACTCGCCCTGGCGTTTCCCCCACGACACCAAGGCCATCATTCCCTGCTGCTGGTGCAGCTCAGAAGCTGTGCAACGTTCACTCGAGAGAGCGCAGTTTCAGGCTAGGGAGAAAGAATTCCAGAGGGGCAGATGGAGATGGAGTTCTGTGTTCCAGTACAGAGCTGTTCATCTGACCAAGCCAGATGGATAGCCCAGACTGGAAAGGCTCCGGATGGGACTCCCAGAAACCAACGCAAAAGTGATGCAGTTCCAATTGCATCGAGATTATTTCAAAACCAACCGATTTTTCAAAGCTGAGCCTCTCGAATTTTCACTTTGCAGGTGAACACTCCCTTAGTTTCAAACCAATGATAAGGGCTAAACTGAATCCAGACCAGAAACGTTTCTGAGAGCTTTTATTTCAGGTAGCAAATAAGCACTGGCACAATCCTTTATCCCACACCACCTTTGGATTTCTCAAACCAGTATTAAACCTCAGGGCTTTTACAAATTTAGAAGCCCATATTACCACCACCCGTGGGAACAAAAGCAGAGAAAAACGAGAGAGAAGGCAAGAAAGAAGAATATGTCCAAAGGCTTGAAAACAGAAAGAGGACTTAAGAGGTCTAGTCCAGGCAAAGTGCTTTGAATCCTCTTTTCCTTTCTTTCCTGGACGTCTTTGTCCTGTTCCTGACCAAATTTATGTCAAATGAGCCATCCCTTCTCTGGAACGTTTCCTTGCACCCCCAAACCCGCTGCCCTGAGCCCCGGGAACCCCCAAACTCGCTCCCCACACCCTCAGGACCCCCAGACCCCGGGG
>NW_020958706.1:10725-12604 GCF_003031625.1 Empidonax traillii | reverse complement strand
AATGCAGAGTTTAAAACACTAAAGATATCTAAAAATAGTGCTTAAAAGCAGTGCAGAAATGTTGCTGTGCCTCCTCCAGTCTCCAGATTCCTCGTGGTATAGAAGCTGCTTACATAGATACAATACACTGGTGATTTGTGTGCACGCAACAATTGAATAGATATTTCTTCATGGGAAGAAAATGCAGATTCTGTAATACCTTGAACAAGACAGTAAAACTATAGCTATCAAACTGCAACAAACCCTGATGCACAGGGAGAAAGATCGGTGCAACCTTGCTCACAAATCAGGGAGTGAAGAATTATTAAAATATCTTTGCTCTTTCTTTTTGTATGTTTGTAGAAGCTTCTCATGCCAGGTCTAGGTTATTATTTACAGCAACACAGAGTCCACTGCCATGATAGAACCAGGCTGTGTGGAGATAACATCTTGTACTATGTCATCTTTTATGCCTGCACCTTATTTTTCTTACTAGGCAAAAGCATCAGCTCTCTCCTTTTTTCCTGCGCTTACTCCTCTGAAGATCTTGGCTCCAGTTCAACACTGTTTCTGTAATGCAGCAATCTTGGGAGGTTTCTAGTCTGCAATATTTTCTAAATAACAAAAGAATATGGTCATACAAACCTCTCTGTCACCAGTGTGGGTTAAAGAGGTTCCAGGGCTCCAGTAAGTGAGCAAGGGAGAGAAGTAAGAACCTAACTTTGGTGCAGCATTTATATAGCCCCTCCCATCTTCCTCATACCCATAAAAATGCTTGTCCACTTCAGTATTAAATTTATCTAAACAGCAATCTAATTAGAAAATCATACACTCCTGAGACCTCTCAAGACTTAATTTTCATTAGCTGTGGCTTATAGCTTGATTTGATGGAAAGAAATGAGCCAAAATTTCACTAAACCATCTCTTAGATAATAGCGATGGGATACCATGACATATAGCCATTTGGTGAATATATTTCCAGTATTTAAAGCTATGTAATGAGAAAGAGTCTCTTGACATAAAAAAATCTTCTTTCAAGGAGGTCCTGGGAAAGACTCCAGACACAGACAGATTCACAGATGGAGTGTCACAGTGTATCATATATTTATTTCTGTAAGACAGTTAACTTTAAGAAATAAAACATAACAACCATTTGAAGTAACATTTGCTAAATTCCAGCAATCTTATTGCTCTCTAGCTGAAAACAGGTTAATCATGTCCGTGTGTTTCACCCAACCATTACCTATCTCTATTATAGGAGAGAAGCAGTAGACAGAAACTATAAACACTGCTAATTGCAGGTTTAGCTTGTGCTATATATCTTCCTCACTTCATGTCAGGCTCCAAGTCCCACTCATTCATACCTCTAAGTGTATATGTAAAAACACGAGCTGAAAATAAAAAACACGTATCTCACACAAAGGAACCCATATTTTTGTTCTTGTTCAAATATCCCAAACACACAAGCACTAAAACACATAGATCATTACAGATATAATTCTTATAGATAAGAAGCATTTAGCACTTAAATCTTGAAGGAAGAAGGGTTAACTGAAGCATCTTGCTACAGGGGCCCACTGTTCTCCCCCCCCCCATTTCTCTACCTTGCTCAAAGGAGATCTTGTTCTGTACCAATTCTGTAAACATAAGCCACAGGTACATTGTACAAAGAGCCCAGAGGTAATAAATCTCACCCAGAGGAGCCAAGGTGACATCTCAATAGGTGAAATAGGCTCAGATCCAAGGCTTTCTTGAAGCCTCAGTGATCAGAACACAGAACAATAGAAAGAACGAAAGGTCACGAGGGTCACCTGATGAAGAGGAGAGAATTTGAGACCCCAGGATGAAGGCAAACAGGATTTACCACCATAATATTCCTCAAAATAGAGACCACGCCTCA